>NC_037673.1:70376924-70676924 GCF_003255815.1 Theropithecus gelada
GGAGTACAGTGGCCGGATCTCAGCTCACTGCAAGCTCCGCCTCCCGGGTTTACGCCATTCTCCTGCCTCAGCCTCCCGAGTAGCTGGGACTACAGGCGCCCGCCACCTCGCCCGGCTAGTTTTTTTTGTATTTTTTAGTAGAGACGGGGTTTCACCATGTTCGCCAGGATGGTCTTGATCTCCTGACCTCGTGATCTGCCCATCTCGGCCTCCCAAAGTGCTGGGATTACAGGCTTGAGCCACCGCGCCCGGCCTCTCCCCCCCCTTTTTAAGACAGTCTTACTCTGTCACCCAGGCTGGAGTGCAGTGGCACCATTGCAGCTCACTGCAGCCTCAACCTTCCCAGGTTCAGGTGATCCTCCTGCCTCAGCCTCCCAAGTTGCTGGGACTACAGGCGTGCACCAGTACATCTGGCTAATTTTGCTATTTTTTTTTTTCTTCTTCTTCTTCTTCTTCTTTTTTTTTTTTCTAGAGAGATGGGGTTTTGCCATGTTGCTCAGCCTGGTCTCAAACTCCTGAGCTCAAGTGATCATCTCCTTCCAACTCAGCCTCCCCAAGTGCTGAAATTACAGGCAAGAGATGTACCCAGCTACGTTTACTCTCTAATGTGTGTTGTTTTTATTCAAAAACTGCAGTGCTCCCTTGCCTGAAACCTTTTGCAGACTTCCCATCACTTACCAGGCTAAGTGCAAGCTCTTTTCCTGTTGCGCCAAGCCTATGTGGTCAGGGCTCTGTTTGCCTCTGTCTCCAGCCTTCTCTGAAGTCACTCTGGCCACTTTTCAGAGGAATCTACAGTGGGGGAACGAAAGAAAGAATGCTCCTCCTGAGCACTTTCTTCCAAAGTGGAGTCCTTTCAGCAGTTGTTTTCAAGATTAATATGTCAACATGACTACTGTTACAGGGATAACCAAAAGACCTTAGGGGAAGCAGCGTGAAAGCAAGACTGTGACCATGCAGAGAGGGAGCCAAAGGGCAATGCCTGCTTTATGGGCTCCCTCCCCCACTACCCAGAGACAGAGTTACCTCCTCCCAGACTGACTTCCCCATGTTTGGACTTGGCTTTGATGCTGCTGTAGTCACATTGAGAACTTTATAAACTGCCCTTAGGTCCTTGAACAAGCCCAGCTGTTTCACATCTCTGTGATTGTACTCATTTTCGTCCCTCAAGCTTGAATGCCCTTACCTAGCATAGTCTGCTAGGCAAACTCTAATCATCTTTCAAAACTCAGCTCATGCAACATTGTTTTTTTCCACATGGAGACCACAGTGAGATATTCCCCACCCAGTGATTTAGAAATAAGATTGCCATAAAATAACACATATATCATAAATGTGATTAGTCCTCTGGAGGAGAAAACCAAGCAATTGTGTATAAATAGGTAAAGAATTTAGAAATCCTCTAATTTCAAAAAGAAAAAAGGAGAAAGTGGTGTTGTATACTCTCAAGGACAGAATATGGAAATAACTCCAATGTAATAAACAGAAAACCATTAATTAATTGTATTTGCCTTGATTACAGCAAGATCACGTGAAGAAAAGTAAACCCAGGAAACACAGAGTTAGGGATGGGGGTAGATAGGTATACGTCATTAATTTCCACTGCTATATATTAGCCTAGCATATTAAATCAATTATAATTTATCTTCTACTGGTAGAAATTAAGATGGTTTTCAATAGTTAGCCATAATAAACAATGCTCAATGAGCATTTCATTCACGTCTCCTTGTGCTCATGAGCTCATATTTTCTTTCTTGAGATGGAGTTTTACTCTTGTTGCCCAGGCTGGAGTGCAATGGCACGATCTCGGCTCACTGCAACTTCTACCTCCCCGGTTCAAGTGACTATACTATCTCAGCCTCCCAAGTAGCTGGGATTACAGGAGTGTCACCACACCCAGCTAAGTTTTATATTTTTAATAGAGATGGAGTTTCCCCATGTTGGCCAGGTTGGTCTCAAACTCCTGACCTCAGGTGATCCGTCTGCCTCGGCCTCCTAAAGTGCTGGGATTTGAGGTGTGAGCCACTGTGCCCAGCCTCATATTTTCTTTTTTTCTCTTCTTTAAAATCAAGACAGGGTCTTGCTCTGTCTCCCAGGCTGAAGTACAGTGGGGTGATCATGGCTCATTGCAGCCTTAACCTCCTGGGCTCAACAGTGTAATAGTGTTGTTCTATATTCTTACCAATACTTGGTATTGTCAGACTTAAATGTTTGATAATTGGATGCAATGGAAATGCTATCTCATTACTGTTCTACTTTGCATTTCTTTGGTTAATACTGAGATTGCACATCTTTCTATATGGCTATGGCCACTTGAATTTCCTCTTTTTTCATATCCTTTGCCCACTTTTGTATTGAGTTATTTTTATTCTATTTATTGTTTTATGGTAATTCCATATGTCTATGTATGTATTGTGAGAGAGAGAGAGAGAGAGAGAGAGAGTGTGTGTGTGTGTGTGTGTGTGTGTGTTGGATTTATTCTCCTGGTTCATAGCTTGTTTATTCATTTTTTAAAAACCTCTCTGGGCCTGGTGGGGTGGCTCATGCCTATAATCCCAGCACTTTGGGAGGCTGAGGCAGGCGGATCACAAGGTCAGATCGAGACCATCCTGGCTAACACGGTGAAACCCCATCTCTACTAAAAATACAAAAATATTAGCCGGGCATGGTGGCTGGCCCCTGTAGTCCCAGCTACTCAGGAGGCTGAGGCAGGAGAATGGCGTGAATGTGGGAGGTGGAACTGGCAGTGAGCCGAGATCGCACCACTGCACTCCAGCCTGGGCAACAGAGCAAGACTCTGTCTAAAAAAAAAAAAAAAAGAAAAGAAAGAAAACCTCTTGTTCCTCAATTTTCTCATCTGTAAATGAGTGTGTATGTAAATTATATACATTATTTAACAAGTTAATATATGTAATATCCTATAACAGTACCTAGCATATTAGAAAACACAATATAAATATTTGTTTGTATTATTATCAGCATCTTTGGATGAACAGTTTTAATTATTTTTAAAGTATCTTTTAATAAATAGAGAAATTAAAATTGTAATGCCTACATTTATAAATATTTTCCTCTATAGCTTATGCTTTTTATATCTAACACTGGCTTTTTCTATTTACTCTACGCTTTGACCATTCTCTTTTTTTTTTTTTTTTTTTTGAGATGAAGTCTCGCTCTTTTTCCCCAGGCTGGAGTGCAATGGCACGATCTCTGCTCACTGCAACCTCTGCCTCCCGGGTTCAAGCAATTCTCCTACCTCAGCCTCCTGAGTAGGTGGGATTACAGGCACCTGCCACCATGCCTGGCTAATTTTTGTAGTCTTAGTAGAGACGGGGTTTCACCATGTTGGCCAGGCTGGTCTCAAACTCCTGACCTCAGGTGATCCGCTCGCCTCAACCTCCTACAGTGCTGGAATTACAGGCGTGAGCCACTGCCCGGTCAATGCTTTGCCCATTCTTGAAGTGTTTTCACTAATTAAAAACTTTCCCATCAAACATTCTAGAACCTATTATAATTAGGAGAAGATGGAGAATACCTAAATCATTTCCTCTGTGTTTTAAAGGATGATTGCTTTTCTAGATATCATCATGAATACTAAAGCCATGCTTTTGTTCACTGAGTTTAACACCCTAAAACAAGGGTTTTTAAAATCATGATGTCTTGTTGAACACATACTGGTGGTTCTTGTATGGTATTCAAATTCTAAATTTCTATTTCTGTATGTGCTTTTTCTCTCAGAGACAGGGTCTTGCTCTGTCACCCAGATTGGAGTGCAGTGGTACGGTTATAGCTCATAGCAGCCTCAAACTCTTTGGCTCCAGTGACCTCCCTGCCTTAGCCTTCTACTTAGGTAGGACTACAGGCACACACCACCACACTTGGCTAATTTTAAAAAATCTTTTTATAGAGACAGGGCCTTGCTATGTTCCCCAGGCTGGGCTTGAATCCCTGGGCTCACGTGATACCGCCTGCCTTGACCTCCTGAGTAGCTGGGCCACCATGCCCCACCTTTTTGTTTGTGTGATTTTTTCCCCCATTTTTTAAACCCAGCATTGCAAATGCCCCCATCTTTTCAAATGCTGATATTTTACATACATACCAGAATTATTCTTCTTTTACTCCTATAAATCTCACTAGACTTCAACAAATATATAAATACTTTAACAAAGACCATGTCTGTTCAGTGAGCTGAGTTGATTTGCTGTTCTGTGAAAGAAAACCTTACACATCACATTAGCTATGTATCGTAGTCAACTTGCAGTGTCACTCTTAGTGATGAAAATCACTTCCAGAACCCTCAGTGGTGGATTATTTCCTTCTGCTCTATTGAAGACATTATAATACTTGTTGGGAAAGTTTCATGGCTACAAAAGTGGTAGCAGTCACTATTCAGTGGAATTGTTGGCAGATACAGAGCAACCCTGTCCAAACACAGAGAGATCAAGATGGGCCATAAGCCATGAAACTTCACAGGACAACTTTGATATCTGAAATAAATGCTGTGGAAGTTCCAAAGCTCCTTCCTGAAGAGAAGTCTTGCTTTGCCTAGATACCCCTGGGATTTGTCTCCAGCGCTCCAGTGGTTTCTGCTCAGCCATAAATGTTAAGAATGTTAGTTTTCATGATTAGTTGTCTACTTTGCCACCTTCTTGGGATTTACGAAGAAAAATGCTTGCACGCCAAACCCTCCTCAGAGAATATATATGGAATTTTCTGTCATTCAATTTATATCAGAAATCTAGCCCAAATAATTTATATTCCAGGAAGATTACTGTATTAGTCCATTCTCGCATTGCTATAAAGAAAATCTGAGACTGGGGAATTTATAAAGAAAAGAGGATTAATTGGCTCATGGTTCGGCAGGCTGTGCAAGAAGCATGCAACATCCACTTCTGGAGAGGCCTCAGGGAGCTTTTACTCCTGGCAGAGAGCACAACCAGAGCAGGCATCTTACATGGCAGAAGCAGAAGCAAGAGAGTAAAGGGGGAGGTGCTACACACTTTTAAACAACTGCATCTCATAAGAACTCACTCACTGTTGCAAGGACAGTAGCAAGGGAATGGTGCTAAGCCATTCATGCAAAATTTCCCCCACCACGATCCTCCCATCACCTCCCACTAGGCCCTACCTCCAACGCTGGGGATCACCTCTTCCACCAGGCCCCACCTCAAATACTGAGGATTACAATTTTTTTTTTTTTTTTTGAGATGGAGTCTCGCTCTGTCATCCAGGCTGGAGTGCAGTGGCACAAACCCGGCTCACTGCAACCTCCGCCTCCCGGGTTCAAGCTATTCTCCTGCCTCAGCCTCCCAAGTAGCTGGGATTACAGGTGCATGCCACCACGCCCAGTTAATTTTTGTATTTTTAGTAGAGACAGGGTTTCACCATGTTGGCCAGGCTGGTCTCGAATTCCTGACCTCAGGTGATCCACCCGCCTTGGCCTCCCAAAGTGCTGGGATTACAGGCGTGAGCCACTGTGCCTGGCCCCTGAAAAGTTTTTTAAAGTACCTGATATATTTATTTCCTTCCAATAGTGAGACCCATATAATAGAATACACTTACCCTGTTTCCCTGGCCAGGAAGCTCATCTCCCAATTTCAATTTCAATCAGAGCTTCTGTGTTAATGTTTGTCATTAGCACATATGGGTTCTACTTTCCCCTTGGTCCTGATTTTCTATCCCTATTTTTCTGTCTTACGTTATGTCCCAGATGTCTGTCTGGGTGATCTGAGTGATCACCAGACCTGATCACTCTTCAGAGATTCGGAATCACTTACTGTCCTCTCAACATCTCAATTAGGATGTCTACAAGAATCTCAAACTCAAAATGTCTAAAACTGCACCTAATTCCCCACCTAAAAACAAATGAACAAACAAAACCCATCTCTCTTCTTCCTCTGTTTTTCCCAACCCCAAAGAATGTTAATACTATACATCTGATAGTCCAAGTCAGATTTTTTTTTTTTTTTTTGAGACAAAGTCTCGCTCTTGTCCCTCAGTCTGGAGTGAGTGCAATGGCGCGATCTCAGCTCACGGCAACCTCCGCCTCCCAGATTCAAGTGATTCTCCTGCCTCAGCCTCCTGAGTAGGTGGGATTACAGGCACCTGCCACCATGCCTGGCTAAGTTTTGTAATTTTAGTAGAGATGGGGTTTCACCATGTTGGCCAGGCTGGTCTCAAACTCCTGACCTCAGGTAATCCACCACATCAGCCTCCCAAAATGCTGGGATTACAGCTGTGAGCCATGACACCCAGCCAAGAATTCTTAGTCAGCCTTAATCCTTCTCTTTTTCTCACCCTCTGTGTCTGTCAGGATTTTCCAGGTTATGCTGCAGTAACAAACAGCCACTACTCTCAATGGCTTAACACAACAGAAGTTTATTTCTCATCCTAGCTACTGAGTTAGAGCAGGTGCTCTGCTCCACTCTCAAACCAACTCTAGGATCCAGGATGACAGAGCAGTCACAATCTACAACATTTTGGGTCACCACAAGAGTCAGAAAAAAGTCCCAAAGGGTTTCATCTTGGCAATTAGATGCTTAGCCTAGAAGTGACACATACTATCTCTGCTAGAGCTGTTAATAGCTGGCTCAACCACCCAACCACAGGAGGTCAGGAAGTATAACACTACCAGATGCCCAATAGAAAAATTAATAAGCAGCATTATTGACGACTACACTCAGGATGGACTCCCCAGAAGCAGACCCTAAGATGAAGACTCATGTGAAAGCAATTTATTAGGAAGTGTTTCGAGGAAAAAAAAACAATAAGGAATCAGGGAAAAGATACAAGGAAGGAAGGAAGCCAAGCAAGTGTTCAATAGCAAACAAAGTCCCATAGAGGGTAAGGTAGGCTCAATCCCACAGAGGAATTCTGGAGACAGTCAGACCTCAGAGCAGTCTGGACTGGGGCAAGGAAGCTGGAGACTTTAAACTTCTGAACCAGGAGTCATTTGAGGGCCCTTGCCAGGGAGGTGTAAACCCCAGGCATTTCTGGATCTCCTTGCAGATATTGGCTGTCAGAAGTGAAAACATGACATGAAATTGGTAAAGAGATCCGAAAGCACAAAAGTGGAGCACAAATACACTTCTGTTACACAAATCCCAATCCCATAAATCACATTATCCTACTAGCTCTATTGCCCATACACCCTCTAAATCATCCGTTTTTCTCTATTCTCTAGTTGCCCCTCCCTCAAGTACCCCTTAAGCCCATCATCCTTGGTCTTCTGCCCTATTGCAACCAGAATACTGAACTGCACTTTTGATATCTCTAATGTACTCTTCACACTGTAGTCAGATTGTTCTTTCTGATCGAAGTGGCTTTTCCCTGGTGATACCTCAAATTTATCATGCCTGCTTTCTATTCAGTATACAATCCCCATTATGTAGATGAGGAAACTGAGGCACAGAGAAGTTAAGGAACTTGCCAATAGTCATTCAGTTAGTAACTGGCAGAGCCAGAATATGAATCTAGTATCCATTAACCCCTTTCCTATTGTATTTCACTCTTCTTGGTTTGTGATTGATTTGCCCGCTTTGTCCTGATTACTACCATTTCTATAAGCTTCACATGCAATTGGTTTAAAGCTAAATTTATCATCTTACTTCCCTCACCAAATGCCTCTGCTCCTGAGATTCCAATGTCAATAATGGCCCTGCCATCCTTTGGTGTTACGCTTGACTCTTCCTTCTTCTTTCTCTATCGTTTCAAGTTATTTTCACAGTTATTGTACTTCTGACTCCTAATGCCCATTGCTGCAGGTAGGGCTGCCTTTATATGCCCTAAGCTGTGGTATACAGAGTACCCAACAAGTACCCATATGTGGGAGGTCCTGGAGCTGTGCCCAAAGAGGGCTCATTAGCAGTAGATAGCATTCCAACAATACTCTGTGCCAAGAAATGAGATCAGAATCCAGGGAATGAAGCCAAATTTGGCTAGTCAGTTGCCAAGCTGGAAGTTCTTGGACACAGTTATAAGCAAAGGGAAAGAAGCCAGTAGAGAGGGAGAGATTGACTGACGATGAAACTGAAAGAAGCACTAATGGATGGGGCAGGGTCCTGGGGGAGGCGATCAAAAGGATCACCATATGTCTCCTGGGAGAGGGCTGGCTCTGATGAGTGGGGTCTTGGGGAGAGGGAGTTATATGCCTGGCATATGCTAGGTGCTCAAAATAGTGCTGAGAGGCCTTAATGAAAATATCTGTCCTCTATTCCTGGAGGCAACTATTTTGAACTAACTTGGCTTAAAAAAAAAAAAAAAAAAAAAAACCCAAAACCCTGACATTTACTTTCATATTTCTAAGTAGTATAC
Source organism: Theropithecus gelada (assembly GCF_003255815.1). Lineage (NCBI taxonomy): Eukaryota > Metazoa > Chordata > Mammalia > Primates > Cercopithecidae > Theropithecus > Theropithecus gelada. The sequence goes on from NC_037673.1 coordinate 70,385,235, forward strand.
TTATATTATTTCTTGACTTATCAACTTGAAACTACTAATTTTCTATTAGGTGGATGGATCACTTTGTCTATTATAATAATACCCTCTACTTCTCCTCCTCTTTTCCCACAGTTTAAAAAAATCCTGGATAGGCCAGGCGCGGTGGCTCAAGCCTGTAATCCCAGCACTTTGGGAGGCCGAGACGGGCGGATCACGAGGTCAGGAGATCGAGACCATCCTGGCTAATGGTGAAACCCCGTCTCTACTACAAAAATACAAAAAAACTAGCCAGGCGAGGTGGTGGGCGCCTGTAGTCCCAGCTACTCGGGAGGCTGAGGCAGGAGAATGGCATGAACCCGGGAGGCGCAGTTTGCAGAGAGCCGAGATCCCCCCACTGCACTCCAGCCTGGGCGACAGCACAAGACTCCGTCTCAAAAAAAAAAAAAAAAAAAAAAAAAAACCTGGATAAATCAGTAGTCCGTGTAATACATAAATATGTAATGTCAATGTAACTATGGTTTGGTGATGATCCTATTCGTTGTATATTTTATCTTGTACAAATTTTTATTTTTTCTGGAATTAATAATTTAAGACATTGTGTATTCCGTGTACCTATCTTTAATGTTTCTTGAAGTTGTCCATCTGCTCTGTCAAATTTTGAGGGTTTTTTCCCCCCACCATGCTGAAGTATATTAGGTAATTGATTGTTTTCATATTTTCTTGGAGCCCTCCCTCCCACTGTGCCTCTCCCATGGCTGCAGCCTGGACGGGGTGCTACAAAGCCCTAGTGCACAAGCTGTCACCCTGAGATCTTCTCTACCAAACTGTTTTTCTTCTGTTGGGGCTCCGTTTTCTGGATCCAGTGAATTCTTTTCCTTGGTTTGGTTAACCCACATACTTGATTCATGGTTTTGCTGGGTAATTTTAAGGTCATTACTCCACTATCTTCCACTATCCAGTGGTGTTGAGAAGTCTTATGGCACTCTGCTTTGCGTTATTTTGTTATTTTAGAGGTGAGAGCACTTTCTTAGAAAATAATGGTAGTCTCAGTTGACAGTATTCAAATTGACTGTATTATGGACCAGTGGAGCTGGGAGGGACCTTCAGTGTCCCCTACTTTAATATCCCTGTAATACAAAGAAGGTACCTGACATTCAGAGAAGTGATGCACCTTGTCTAAAGTTGTGGTTAGGAAGGGACAGAGCCAGGACTCTAAATTCTGTCCTCCAGGCATAATTCCAAAAGGTTCTCCAGTGTTATGTATGTAGACTAAAATACTAACAGCACTTACGTTTTTGTTTCCTTTTGTTTTACTTTTTATTATGGCAAATTTCAAACATATACAGATATAGAATAGTTTAATGAATTCCCATGTTCTGATCACACAGGTTCAAACATGAATACATGGTCAGTCTTGTATCACTTAAACTCCTGCAGACAAGCCCTGCCCCATCCTGTTGTTTTGAATAAGATCCATCATGATATGTCACTATAAAAAGGCCTGTTCTTTGCGAAAAAATAACGATAATACGATTGGTTACTCTGCAGAGTTTTACAATTGCCTTTTTATCCCTGATGTCCTGAAATATTCACGATGTTAGACACTTAGAAGGGCCTTTCAATGGGAAGACTCTGCATCCTTCTGGGAAATTTTCTTGCATTTTGCCTTGGAAATATTTCTGTCTTTCCCTTTTTTCTTTTCTCTTTCTATAATTCTTGATCTTCTGGATTGATCCTCTACATCCATCTCCTTTTTGTTCTGTTTTTTATTTTTCATTCTTTGGATACGGAGTCTCGCTCTGTTGCCCAGGCCAGAGTGCAGTGGCATGATCTTGGCTTACTACAACCTCCGCCTCCCAGGTTCAAGTGATTCTCCTGCCTCAGCTTACCGAGTGCTGGGATTACATATGTGCGCAACCACGCCTGGCTAATTTTTGTATTTTTAGTAGAGACAGGGTTTCACCATGCTGGCCAGGCTGGTCTCGAACTCCTGAACTCAAGCAATCTGCCCATCTCAGCCTCCCAAAGTGCTGGGATTACAGGCATGAGCCACTGCGCCCAACCCTGTTCTGTTTCTTTTTCTCTATTTTTTCCCTCATTTACTGGAAGATAAATGGCTTCCCAGCTCTTCGACTAAAATGTTCAATTTCAGCTTCCCTAATTTTAAATTTCCAAGTGTTCTTTCTTGGCTTTATTTATTTATTTATTTATTTATTTATTTATTTATTTATTTTAGACTGAGTCTCTGTCATCAAGGCTGGAGTGCAGTGGTGTGATCTCGGCTCACTGCAACCTCTGTCTCCCGGGTTCAAGTGATTCTCCTGCCTCAGCCTCCCGAGTAGCTGGACTACAAGCACCTGCCACTATGCCCAGCTAATTTTTGTATTTTTAGTAGGGACAGGGTTTCACTAAGATGGCCAGACTGCTCTCGAACTCCTGGCTTCAGGTGATCTGGCTGCCTTGGCCTCCTAAAGTGCTGGGATTACAGGTGTGAGGCACCATATCCTTGGTTTATGGATGCAAAAACTTCTGTTATTTTCCCAATGGTATTATTTGCTTGTAGGTTTTGTTTTCTTTTGTTCTTATTTGCTTCCATCAAGTTAATTTTTCTGCTTGTTTTGTCCTATTTCTTCATGTTGGGATTTTTTTATCAATTTTTTTTTGTTTCTAATATGTGATATGCAGCATCCAGATGCCATTTAAATGTTAATATGAATTGTGACCTAAAAAATAGGGAGAAAAAAAGGAAAAGATACTGAATGATCAAGTTCAAAGAGGTGTAATAAGAATAATATACATGTGGGAAGAATCCTATGCAATGTCGTTAAAATAACTTTTGAGTCATGCAGAAAGACAATTACAGAATCTTAAGAAAGCCACAAATGTAACATCTAAACAAGGAGCAAATAACAAGTTATAACCTATGTGAAGTCAAGTTAAGATGAAATAGCAGATTCAAATCACACAGAAGAAGAGCTAATGTGTGACTTTAATCCTGAGAATGTGTAAGCCCACGACCAGTCCTTTTAAAGTAGAAAGCCCTATTTATAGGACTCATAATGTCTCAGTAGTGATTTCTGAAAAAATCAAATTCTGAGTCTCAGCTAAAAAAAATCTCTCTGGTTGATATATAACTTCAGTAGGCTGAGATAAGGACCTGAGTGTGCTTAGGTATAATTGTGTTTATTTTTTTAATTTTTTAAAATTTTATTATTATTTGAGATAGACTGTCACTCTGTCGCCCAGGCTGGAATGCAGTGGCGTGATCTCGGCTCACTGCAAACTCCGCTTCCCAGATTCAAGCCATTCTCCTGTCTCAGCCTCCTGAGTAGCTGGGACTACCAGCACATGCCACCACGCCTGGCTAATTTTTGTATTTTTAGTAGAGACAGGGTTTCACCATATTGGTAAGACTGGTCTCGAACTCCTGACTGGATCCACCTACCTTGGCCTCCCAAAGTGCCAGGATTACAGGCATGAGCCAGTGCGCTCAGCTAGGTATAATTGTTTTATGGATATCATTTCACTCTGGAAAAGTTATAATTTAGCATCAAAAAATAAAGTATATTGCCAGGCGCGGTGGCTCATACTTGTAATCCCAGCACTTTGGGAGGCTGAGGTGGGTGGATCACGAGGTCAGGTGTTCGAGACCAGCCTGGCCAACATGGTGAAACGCCATCTCTACTAAAAATATAAAAATTAGCCAGGCATGGTGGCACACACCTGTAATAATCCCAGCTATTCGGGAGACTGAGGCAGGAGAATAGCTTGAACCTGGGAGGCGGAGATTGCAGTGAGCCAAGATCCTGCCACTGCACTCCAGCCTGGGACAGAGCTAGACTCCGTCTCAAAAAAAAAAAAGTATATTACATCTATAATATTAATATACTTATGTTAAGATTAAAAATACATTATTAGTTTTTTATTGTTATATAACTAATTACCACAAACCCAGTGGCTTAAGACAGCATCTGTGTATTATTGCATAGTTTCTCTGGATGAGGAGTCTAGGCCGGGTCTTCTGCTCAGGCCCTTATAAAGCTGTGCTGGAGGTACCGATTGTATTTTGATCTAGATGCTCAACTGAGGGAAAATCCACTTCCCACCTTATTCAGATTGTTAGCAGAAATCAATTCCTTGCTGGTGTGCAGCTGAGGACCCTGGCTTTTTGCTGGCTGTTGGCTGGAGGCCTGTATCAGGTTCTAGAGGCATCCACAGGTTCCTAGAAGAGTCCGCAGTTCCTTACCACACAGGCTTCTCCAACATGCCTGCTTATTCCATCAGGTCCGCAAAGAGCATTTCACCGCTGTCTGCTGAAACAGAGTCTCATATAACATAACATAATCACAGGAGTGACATCCCATCATCTTTTCCATATAACACAACCTGATCAAGGGAATGACATCCCATCACCAGTCCTGCCAACACTCAAGGGCAGGAAGTGTGGCAAAGCATGAATACCAAGAGATGAGGAATCACAGGCACTTCCCTTACAGTCTGTCCGCTATAAAGAATGATCTGTATATGTTTGGTATTTAAAATTCCTGTAATGTTTAAGGAAATGTGGCAAATTGAAGGATCTAAGAGACCAGCTTTGTGGTTCCAATTTAGAATGAATGAATAATTGATTTAGATTTGGAATTTTGAGTTGAGTTGTAAGAGAGTTTTAATACGTTTGGAGCCGGGCGTAGTGGCTCGCGCCTGTAATCCCAGCACTTTGGGAGGCTGAGGTAGGCGGAGCACCTTAGGTCAGGAGCTCAAGACCAGCCTGGCCAACAGGGTGAAACCCCGTCTCTACTAAAAATACAAAAATTAGCTGGGCATGCTAGTGCACACCTGTAATCCAGCTACATGGGAGGCTGAGGCAGGAGAAACGCTTGAACCCGGGAGGTGGAGGTTGCAGTGAGCCAAGATTGCACCATTGCACTCCAGCCTGGGCGGCAGAGCAACACTCTATCTCAAAAAAAAAAAAAAAAAAAAAAAAAAAGTTTAAAAATTATATTGGACCATTTGAAACAACTTAACATCCATCATACTTATATGTTTACTGTCTTACAAATATTAGAATTTTTAAGTACTTGAAAGGGTAGCAGCAGCCGGTCTCCAAACATGGCCACCATCAACGCATGTTCTTCGTGTATGTGCATTCTGCTCCTGATAACAAGAAAAGGAGTTTCCTTCTCCTCCTCTCTCCTCTGGGCTGACCTTGTAACTGGCCCTGATCAAGAGAATGTGACAGAAGGGACATTCTGGTCATTAAACCCAGGCCCTGCAAGGACTGATAACTTCTACTTTCTGCCTCTTACAATGCTCTTTCTTGGAACCTAGCTGTTACGCTGTGAGAAAATAAATCATATACCTGATCGCAGGATATATAATGAACTCTTTTTTTTTTTTTTCGAGACAGAGTCTCGCTCTGTCACCGAAGCTGGAGTGCAGTGGTGTGATCTTGGCTCACTGCAACCTCTGCCTCCTGGGTTCAAGTGATTCTCCTGCCTCAGCCTCCTGAGTAGCTGGAACTACAGGCTCATGCCAGGACCCTTGGCTAATTTTTCTGCTTTTAGTAGAGACAGGGTTTCACCATGTTGGCCATACTGGTCTTGAACTCCTGACCTCAAGTAATCTGCCCGCCTCAACCTCCTAAGTGTTGGGATTACAGACATGAGCCACCACACCCAGTCATATAATGAATTCTTAAAACTCAATAACAAGAAGACAAACAACCTGGTTAAAAAAAATGGGCAAATTTTTCAGCAGACATTACTAAAGAAGATATAGGAATGGCTAAAAAGCATATGAAAAGATGCTTGGCCAGGCCTGGTGGTGCATGTCTGAATCCCAGCTATTCAGGAGGCTGAGGCAGAATTGCTTGAACTCGGGAGATGGAGGTTGCAGTGAGCTGAGATTGCGCTGCTGCACTCCAGCCTGGGTAACAGAGTGAGACTCCATCTCAAAAAAAGAAAAGAAAAGAAAAGATGCTTAACATCATCAGTTATTAGGGAAATACAAATTTGCAAATTAAGACCACAATGAGCTACCATTTCAAACCTACTAGAATGGCTTTCGTTGAAAAGACAGACAATAACTACTGTTTGTGAAGATGTAGAGAAAATGGAACCTTCCTTCATGGTTGAGACGAAGTAAAATGTTGTAGCTACTTTGGATAACAGTTTGCCAGTTTCTCAAAAAGTTAAACATGTGTACCAAGCATGGCTTTTTATTCTGATGTTTTGACATCGGGGGTCTTACAGACCCTTTGGAGACTGCACCTCCCAGGGCTAGCCAACACCTGGAAATAGCAAACAACTCACATTCCGTGTGCAAACCAATGAATACTAAGCTTATTTCCTAATTACCTCCTCAACTGAGCTCTCACACATCTTGCCATTATTCCCCTGCCCTAATCACCTCAGGACTGGGTGCCAGATAATTACAGACATTCCCTATGCCCCAGAGTTCAGTTCAAATTGGCCAGTCTTAAACCTGCTTACCTGGCCTCACCTGTTCCTGGGGAAACCAGAATAAGGGCTCTTGCTCCCGTTGCCCCGACTGACGCTACTGCTCCCCCGACTGACGCTGCTGCTCCCCCATGTGGCCTGGCATGGTGGAGCACACCCTCTCCTGTCTGGGAACTGTTTCAGTCTACCTTTTCTTTTCTTTTTTTTTTTTTTTTTTTTTTATGAGACGGAGTCTCGCTTTGTCGCCCAGGCTGGAATGCAGTGGCGCGATCTCGGCTCACTGCAAGCTCCGCCTCCCGGGTTCACGCCATTCTCCTGCCTCAGCCTGCGAGTAGCTGGGACTACAGGCGCCCACCACCTCGCCGGGCTAATTTTTTGTATTTTTAGTAGAGACGGGGTTTCACCACGTTAGCCAGGATGGTCTCGATCTCCTGACCTCGTGATCCACCCGCCTCGGCCTCCCAAAGTGCTGGGATTACAGGCGTGAGCCACCGCGCCCGGCCAGTCTACCTTTTCAAGAGCAGTCATCTCCTGATCTGTCAGCCTCCCCATACCTGGATAAAAATAAAACCAACATTTTCAAGCAATATGTTTACCATATGATCCAGCAATTTCATTGTTAGGTATTTACCCCAGTGAAATGAAAACATATTTCTACACAAAAATCTGTACATGAATGTTCATAGCAGCATTATACGTAATAACTACAAAGTGGAAACCGCCCACATATCCATCCAATGATGAATAGAGAAACAGAATGTGTTCTACCCATACAATGGAACACTTATTCAGGAACGAAAGGACGAAACTATTTATAAATGCTAAAACATAGATGAATCTGAAAATAATTATGAGTGAAAGGAACCAGGCACAAAAGACCACACACTGTATGATCACTTTTACAGAAATGTTCAGAAAAGACAAATCTATGGAGAAAAAAGAGTACATTTGTGTTGGCCTTGGGGCTGCAGTGGGAACAGGGGTTGACTGCAAATGGGCATGATTGTTCTCTTTAGGATTATACAAATATTCCTAAATATTCTAAAACTGGATTGCAGTGATGAACAGAGTCTGTAAGTTTGTTAACCATCATTGAATTGTACACTTAAAACAGGTGAGGTTTTTTTTTTTAGAATTTTTTTTTAAATTATACTTTAAGTTCTGGAGTACCTGTGCAGAATGTGCAGGTTTGTTACATAGCTATACACATGCCATGGTGGTTTGCTGCACCCATCAACCCATCATCTACATTAGGCATTTATCCTAACGCTATCCAGCCCCTAGTCCCCCATCCTCAGCAGGCCCCTGTGTGTGATGCCCACCCCCGTGTCCATGTGTTCTCATTGCTCAACTCTCACTTATGAGTGAGAATATGTGGTGTTTGGTTTTCTGTTCTTGTGTCAGTTTGCTGAGAATGATGGTTTCCACCTTCATCTGTGTCCCTGCAAAGGACATGAACTCATCCTTTTTTATGGCTGCGTAGTATTCCATGGTGTATATGTGCCACATTTTCTTTATCCAGTCTATCATTGATAGGCATTTGGGTTGATTCCAAGTCTTTGCTATTGTGAACAGTGCCGCAATAAACATATGTGTGCATGTGTCTTTATAGAATAATTTATAATCCTTTGGGTATATACCCAGTAATAGGATTGCTGGGTAAAGTGGTATTTCTAGTTCTAGATCCTTGAGGAATCACCACACTGTCTTCTACAATGGTTAAACTAATTTACACTCCCACCAACAGTGTAAAAGCATTCCTATTTTTCCACATCCTCTCCAGCATTTGTTGTTTCCTGACTTTTTAATGATCACCATTCTAACTGAAGTGAGATGGTATCTCATTGTGGTTTTGATTTGCATTTCTCTAATGACCAGTGATGATGAGCTTTTTTTCATATATTTGTTGGCTGCATAAACGTCTTCTTTAAAGAAGTGTCTGTTCATATCCTTTGCTCACTTTTTGATGGGGTTGTTTTCTTCTTGTAAATTTGTTTAAGTTCTTTGTTGATTATGGATATTAGCCCTTTATCAGATGGATAGATTGCAAAAATTTTCTCCCATTCTGTAGGCTGCCTGTTCACTCTGATGATAGTTTCTTTTGCTGTGCAGAAGCTCTTTAATTAGAACCTATTTGTCAATTTTGGCTTTTGTTGCCATTGCTTTTGGTGTCTTAGTCATGAAGTTCTTGCCCGTGCCTATATCCTGAATGGTATCACCCAGGTTTTCTTCTAAGGTTTTTATGGTTTTAGGCCTTACATTTAAGTCTCTAATCCATCCTGAGTTAATTTTTGTATGAGGTGTAAGGAAGGGATCCAGTTTCAGGTTTCTGCATATGGCTAGCCTGTTTTCCCAACACCATTTATTAGATAGGGAATCCTTTCCCTATTGCTTAGTTTTGTCAGGTTTGTCAAAGATCAGATGGTTGTAGATGTGCAGTGTTTTTTCTGAGGCCTCTGTTCCATTGCATTGGTCTAGATATCTGTTTTGGTACCAGTACCATGCTGTTTTTGTTACTGTAGCCTTGTAGTATAGTTTGAAGTCAGGTAGCATGATGCCTCTAGCTTTGTTCATTTTGCTTAGGGTTGTCTTGGCTATGTAGGCTCTTTTTTAGTTCCATATGAAGTTTAAAGTAGTTTTCTCTAATTCTGTGAAGAAAGTCATTGGTAGCTTGTTGGGGATAGCATTGAATCTATAAATTACATTGGGCAGTATGGCCATTTTGATGATATTGATTCTTCCTATCCATGAGCATGGAATGTTTTTCCATTTGTTTGTGTCCCGTCTTATTTCCTTGAGCAGTGGTTTGTAATTCTCCTTGAAGAGTTGCTTCACATCTTACAAGGGAAGAGTTACATCCCTTGTAAGTTGTATTCCTAGGTATTTTATTCTCTTTGTAGCAATTGTGAATGGGAGTTCACTCATAATTTGGCTCTCTGTTATTGGTGTATAGGAACTCTTGTGATTTTTGCACATTGATTTTGTATCCTGAGACTTTGCTGAGGTTGCTTATCAGCTTAAGGAGATTTTGGGCTTAGATGATGGGGTTTTCTAAATATACAATCATGTCATCTGCAAACAGAGATAATTTGACTTCCTGTTTTCCTAATTGAATCCCCTTTATTTCTTTCTCTTGCCTGATTGTCCTGGCCAGAACTTCCAACATTATGTTGAATAGGAGTGGTGAGAGAAGGCATCCTTGTCTTGTGCCAGTTTTCAAAGGGAATGCTTTCAGTTTTTGCCCATTCAGTATGATATTGGCTGTGGGTTTGTCACAAATAGCTCTTATTATTTTGAGATACCTTCCATCAATACCTAGTTTATTGAGAGTTTTTAGCATGAAGGGCTATTGAATTTTGTTGAAGGCCTTTTCTTAATCTGTTGAGATAATCATGTGGTTTTTGTCATTGGTTCTGTTTATGTGATGGGTTACATTTATTGATTTGTGTATGTTGAACCAGACTTGCATCCCAGATACAAAGCCAACTTGATCATGGTGGATAAGCTTTTTGATGTGCTCCTGGATTTGGTTTGCTAGTCATTTTTTGAGGATGTCCGCATTGATGTTCATCAGGGATATTGGCCTGAAATTTTCTTTCTTTGTTGTGTCTCTGCCAGGTTTTGGTATCAGTATGATGCTGGCCTCATAAAATGAGTTAAGGAGGACTCCCCTTTTTTGTATTGTTTGGAATAGTTTCGGAAGGAACGGTACCAGCTCCTCTTTGTATCTGGTAGAATTCATGCTGTGAATCTGTCTGGTCCTGGACTTTTTTTGTTGGTAGGCTATGAATTACTGCCTCAATTTCAGAACTTGTTATCAGTTTATTCAGGGATTCGATTTCTTCCTGGTTTAGACTTGGGAGGGTGTATGTGTCCAGGAATTTATCTATTTTTTCTAGATTTTCTAGTTTATTTGCATAGAGGTGTTTATGGTATTCTCTGATGGTAGTTTGTATTTCTGTGGAATCAGTGGTGACATCCCCTTTATCATTTTTTATTGCGTCTATTTGATTCTTCTCTGTTTTCTTCTTTAATAGTCTAACGATCTATCTATTTTGTTGATCTTTTTGAAAAACCAGCTCCTGGATTCATTGATATTTTGAAGGGTTTTTCATGTCTCTATCTCCTTCAGTTCTGCTCTGATCTTAGTTATTTCTTGTCTTCTGCTAGCTTTTGAATTTGTTTGCTCTTGCTTCTCTAGTTCTTTTAATTGTGATTTTATGGTGCTGATTTTAGATCTTTCATACTTTCTCTTGTGGGCATTTAGTGCTATAAATTTCCTTCTACATACTGCTTTAAATGTGTCCCAGAGATTCTGGTACATTGTGTCTTTGATGTCATTGGTTTCTTTTTTTTTTATGAAACAGTGTCTGCCTCTGTGGCCCAGGCTGGAGTGCAGTGGCGCGATCTCGGCTCATTGCAAGCTCCGCCTCCTGGGTTCACGCCATTCTCCTGACTCAGCCTCCTGAGTAGCTGGGACTACAGGCGCCCGCTACACGCCCGGCTAATTTTTCTATTTTTAGTAGAGATGGGGTTTCACCGTGTTAGCCAGGATGATCTCGATCTCCTGACCTTGTGATCCGCCCGCCTCAGCCTCCCAAAGTGCTGGGATTACAGGCGTGAGCCACTGTGCCCGGCCCTGAGTGAATTTCTTAATCCTGAGTTCTATTTTGACGGCACTGTGGTCTGAGAGACTGTTTGTTATGATTTCACTTCTTTTGCATTTGCTGAGGAGGGTTTTACTTCCAGTTATGAAGTCAATTTTAGAATAAGTGTGATGTGGTGCTGAGAAGAATGTACATTCTGTTGATTTGGGATGGAGAGTTCTGTAGATGTCTATTACGTCCGCTTGGTCCAGAGCTGAGTTCAAGTCCTGGATATCCTTGTTCATTTTCTGTCTCATTAATCTGTCTAATATTGACAGTCGGGTGTTAAAATCTCCCACTATTATTGTGTGGGAGTCTAAGACTCTTTGTAGGTCTCTAAGAACTTGCTTTATGAATCTGGGTGCTCCTGTACTGGGTGAATATATATTTAGGATAGTTAGCTCTTCTTGTTGCATTGATACCTTTACCATTATGTAATGCCCTTCTTTGTCTCTTTTGATATTTGTTGGTTTAAAGTCTGTTTTATCAGAGACTAGGATTGTAACCCCTGCTTTTTTTTGCTTTCCATTTGCTTGGTAAATATTCCTCCATACCTTTATTTTGAATCGTGTGTATCTTTGCATGTGAGATGGTTCTCCTGAATACAGCACACCGATGGGTCTTGACTCTTTTTTTTTTTGAGACAGAGTTTCACTCTTTTTGCCCAGGCTGGAGTGCAATGGCGCAATCTCAGCTCACCGCAACCTCCACCTCCCAGGTTCAAACGATTCTTCTGCCTCAGCCTCCCAAGTAGCGGGATTACAGGCATGCACCACCACCCCAGCTAATTTTGTATTTTTAGTAGAGATGGAGTTTCTCCACGTTGGTCAGGCTGGTCTTGAACTCTCGACCTCAGGTGATCCACCTGCCTCAGCCTCCCGAAGCGCTGGGATTACAGGAGTGAGCCACCGCGCCCAACAGGTCTTGACTCTTTATCCAATTTGCCAGTCTCTGTCTTTTAATTGAGGCATTAACCCATTTACATTTAAGTTAATATTGTTATGTGTGAATTTGATCCTATCATTTTGATATTAGCTGGTTATTTTCCCCATTAGTTGATGCAGTTTCTTCATAGCATCAATGGTCTTTCCAATTTGGCATGTTTTTGCAGTGGCTAGTACTGGTTGTTCCTTTCCATGTTTAGTGCTTCCTTTAGGAGTTTCCTTTAGGAGCACCAGGCAACAAAATCCCTCAGCATTTGCTTGTCTGTAAAGGATTTTATTTCTCCTTTGCTTGTGAAGGTTAGTTTGGCTGGATATGAAATTCTGGGTTGAAAATTCTTTTCTTTAAGAATGTTGAATATTGGCCCCCACTCTCCTCTGGCTTTGCAGGGTTTCTGTCTAGAGATCCGCTGTTAGTCTGATGGCCTTCCCTTTGTGGGTAACCCGACTTTTCTCTCTGGCTGCGCTTAACATTTTTTCCTTCATTTCAACCTTAGTGAATCTGATGATTATTTGTCTTGGAGTTGCTCTTCTCTAGGAGTATCTTTGTGGTGTCCTCTGTATTTTCTGAACTTGAATGTTGGCCTGCCTTGCTAGGTTGGGGAAGTTCTCCTGGATAATATCCTCAAGAGTGTTTTCCAACTTGTTTCCATTCTCCTCGTCACTTTCAGGTACACCAATCAAATGTAGATTTGGTCTTTTCACATAGTCCCATATTTATTGGAGGCTTTGTGTGTTTCTTTTCACTCTTTCTTCTCTAATCTTGTCTTCTCACTTTATTTCATTGAGCTGATCTTCAATGTCTGAGATCCTTTCTTCCATTTGATTGATTTGGTTATTGATACTTGTGTATGCTTCATGGAGTTCTCGTGCTGTGTTTTTCAGCTCTATCAGGTCATTTATGTTCTTCTCTAATCTGGGTATTCTAGTTAGCAATTCCTCTAACCTTTTTTCAAGGTTCTTAGCTTCCTTGCATTGGGTTAGAACATGCTCCTTTAGCTCAAGGGAGTTTGTTATTACCCACCTTCTGAAGCCTACTTCTGTCAATTCATCAAACTCATTCTCCATACAGTTTTGTTCCCTTGCTGGCAAGGGGTTGTGTGATTCTTTGGAGGAGAAGAGGCATTCTGGTTTTTGGAATTTTCAGCCTTCTTGCACTGGTTTCTCCCTATCTTCGTGGATTTATCTACCTTTGGTCTTTGATGTTGGTGACCTTCGGATGGGGTCTCTGAGTGGACATCCTTTTTGTTGATGTTGATACTATTCCTTTCTGTTTGTTAGTTTTCCTTCTAACAGTCAGGCCCCTCTGCTGCAGGTCTGCTGGAGTTTGCTGGAGGTGCACTCCAGACTCTGTTTGCCTGGGTATCACCATCAGAGGCTGCAGAACAGCTAAGATTGCTGCCTGCTCTTTCCTCTGGAAGCTTCGTCCAAGAGGGGCACCTTCCAGATGCCAGCCAGAGCTCTCCTGTATGAGGTGTCTATAGGCCCCTCCTGGGAGGTGTCTCCCAGTCAGGATACATGGGGGTCAAGGACCCACTTGAGGAGGCAGCCTGTCCCTTATCAGAGCTCAAACGCTGTGCTGGGAGATCTGCTGCTCTCTTCAGAGCTGTCAGGCAGGAACCTTTAAGTCCGCTGAAGCTGTGCCCACAGCTGCCCCTTCCCCCAGGTGCTCTGTCCCAGGGAGATGGGGCTTTTATCTATAAGTCCCTGACTGGGGCTGCTGGCTTTTTTTCAGAGATGCCCTGCCCAGAGAGGAGGAATCTAGAGAGGCAGTCTGCTCTCAGCTGCCTTGCTGAGCTGTGGTGGGCTCTGCCCAGTTCAAACTTCCCAGCGGCTTTGTTTACACTGTGAGGGTAAAACCGCCCACTCAAGCCTCAACAATGGTGGATGCCCCTCCCCCTACGAACTCAAGCATCCCAGGTCAACCTCAGACTGCTCTGCTAGCAGTGAGAATTTCAAGCCAGTGAATCTTAGCTTGCTGGGCTCCATGGGGGTGAAACCTGCCAAGCCAGACCACTTGGCTCCCTGGCTTCTGCCCTCTTTCTAAGGGAGTGAATGGTTCTGTCTCGTTGGCATTCGTGTTGCACTGGGGTATGGCGAAAAAAAAACAAATAAACTCCTGTAGCTAGCTCGGTGTCCGCCCAAATGGCCACCCAGTTTTGTGCTTGAAACGCAGGGCCTTGGTGGCATAGGCACCGGAGGGCATCTCCTGGTCTGCCAGTTGTGATGACCATGGGAAAAGCGCATTATCTGGGCCATAGTGCACTGTTCCTCTCAGTACAGTCTCTCACAGGCTTCCATTGGCTGGGGGAGGGAAATCCCCTGACCCCTTGCGCTTCCCAGGTGAGGTGACGCCCCACCCTGCTTCAGCTCTCCCTCCATGGGCTGCACCCACTGTCCAACCAGTCCCAGTGAGATAAACCGGGTACCTCAGTTGGAAATGCAGAAATCACCTGCCTTCTGTGTTGATCTTGCTGGGAGCTGCAGACCGGAACTGTTCCTATTCAGTCATCTTGCCAGCAAATCAAAACAAGTGAGTTTTATGGTATGTAAATTATACCCCCAGAAAAACTGTTTAAAAAAATAAGTAAGTCCAGAACAAAGAAATCAGTGCCTTGCTGCTGTCCAGGGAATAAATACAATGCTTTAGCAGAAATGTAAGGGCAGTATTCAATTTTCCTACATCTATCAGATCATGTCAGATAGAAGTTCTGAGGGATGCCCAGGAAACCATCCTGATTAGTCTACACAAAGTCTGTGCAGACACAGTGGATTCTCCTTACCATGGGGCCATCCAGCCTTAATGTTTTGTTGTAGGTATGTGTAGAGGAAGACGTGTGCTTCAATGGCAAATTATAGCATATCTTTCCACAAGGCAGATTCTAATTCCTTGGGAGCTGTTGTACAACACTGTACCTTATAGGTAGCAGATACAAATGCAAAATGTTTCTTGTCTATAGACATGCAAATTCTGTCCTGTCCAGCAGAAGTACACTGTGGAGGAAGTGAGTGTTGCCTGCATTTGCACATTCATTGCAATATTCCAGCTACATAAATGTGTCTGCTCTTTGACTTTTCCTTTTTTTAAGTTTATTTTTTATTTATTTTATTTTTTTGGAGAGAGTCTTGCTCTGTTGCCCAGGCTGGAGTGTAGTGGCACAATCTCGACTTACTACAACCTCCGCCTCCCAGGTTCAGGCGATTCTGTCTCCTCAGCCTCCCAAGTAATTAGCTGGGACTACACGCGTCTGCCACCGTGCCTGGCTAATTTTTGTATTTTTAGTAGAGATGGGGTTTCACCATCTTGGCCAGGCTGGTCTCGAACTCCTGACCCTGTGATCCGCCCACCTTAGCCTCCCAAAGTGCTGGGATTACAGGTGTGAGCCACTGCACCTGGCCTTTTTATTTTTTATTAGAAGAGATAGGGTCTCACTATGTTGCCCAGGCTGGACTCAAACTCCTGGCCTCAAGTGATTCTCCTACTGCTGCATCCTAAAATGCTGGGACTACAGATGTGAGCCACAGCACCCAGCCTGACTTCTCCTTTGAACCGATTTTAATTTTAGTTTATGTGCTGCCAAAGCGAGCACATGAACCAGTTTTTTCTTTTTATTTTTTTTGAGGCAGAGTCTCACTCTGTTGCCCAGGCTGTAGTGCAATGGCGTGATCTCGGCTCACTGCAACCTCTGCCTCCCAGGTTCAAGTGATTCTCCTGCCTTAGCCTCCCGAGTAGCTGGGATTAAAGGCGTGCACCCCCACGCCCAGCTAATTTTTGTATTTTTTTTTTTTTTTTAGTAGAGACGGGGTTTCATCATATTGGTCAGGCTGGTCTTGAACTCCTGACCTCATGATCCGCCTGCCTTGGCCTCCCAAAGTGCTGGGATTACAGGCGTAAGGCACCGTGCCCAGCCAGCATGAACCAGTTTTAATACTAGACTGATGCCTAAATTCTGAGTAAAGCAAAATCTTTAACATGTTCATTTTTTTTTTTTCTGAATGAGAATCATGATTTTTGTCTTTTTGTGTAAATTAGTTTTAACACATTGGTTTTTAATTTTTTTTAAAAAGAGCAGTTTTAGGTTCACAGCAAAATTGAGCAAAAAAGACAGAGAGCCCCTATAACCCCCTGCAACCCCTCTTCAGCTATCCCCACTACTGACATCTGGCACCAGAGTTTTACAATTTGTTACAATTTATTAGAATTGATGTGCTTACACTGACACATCATTGTTACCCAAAGTCTATATCACGTTTGTAAGTATTAATAAGTTTTTGGTCATCTTCATAAAATCTCAAGGTAACCTTTCTAGGAATCATTCTATCTAGATATAGTCTAGATTAAGCTCCCCAAATGAGCAAATTCAGCCTGCCCTTTCAGAATTCTGCCTTCGCAGTTTATTTCTGCCTGGGTGTGCTGCATGTTATAATAGAATGGCCATTTCCATCCACAGAGAAGCCAGTGGGAATCCTTAGAGTGCCAGAGGGGGATGTACCTCTTTCAACTCTCTGTATCATGCATGCACATATTCTTGTGCTTTATTTCATAAAAGAATTAAAATGAATTGAACTGAATCTAATTTCATAATTCACCTGGTTGCTTGCACCAGAAGCCTGTAATCATTCTAGACTCTCTCTTCTCCTTCTCTTATTTTTGCGTATTCAACAAATCTCCATCAGGGACTTACTGCCCAGGTACCTAACCTGTGCAGTGAGGTCTGCACTACCAGACCCTGGAGAGAAAATAATGCATGCAGTCCTACTCATGTGGAGTTTATGATAGATAGTAGGAGACAGAACAATCACATAATCACACAAAGATATCATGAAAACATACCGTAAAAGATACCCATAGTTCGGGTTTGGTGGTTCATGCCTGTAAATCCTAACACATTAGGAGGCCAAGCCGGGCAGATTGCTTGAGCAGAGGAGTTTGAGATCAGCCTAGGCAACAAGGCAAAACCCCTCTACAAAAAATACAAAAATTAGCCAGGCATGGTGGTGTGTGCCTATAGTCCCAGCTACTCGGGAGGCTGAGGTGGGAGGATTGCTTGAGCCCAGGAGGTTGAGGTTGCATTGAGCAGTGATTGTGCCGCTGTACTCCATCCTGGGCAACAAAGTGAGACCCTGTCTCAGAAAAAAAAAGAAAAAGAAAAAGAAACCCATGACTTAAAGCAGGGTCCCTGATTTAGGGGAGTAGGGTGGGGGGTCAGGGAGGGCTTCTCTAAAGAAATGACATTTGGGCTGGAACCTGAAGAATGAATGAAGGTGGCCAAGGTGTGTGTATGTGTGTGGTGTCTGCACAGAAGGGTGTGGCAGTTAAGTAGATCTCACCAGGTGGGGGAAGGGCAGCGAGGGGAAATTCTGTGAGGAGGGAAAGAGCTTTCCGGTTGCTGCAAGGTCACCATGGCTGGAGTTCGGGCAGAGAATAGAGAGGTGAGGCTGGAGAACTAGACAGAGGTCAGTCACCGGAGGACATGTTAAGCACTTTGGTCTTTTTTTTTTTTTTGAGACAGAGTCTTACTCTATCTCCCAGGCTGGAATGCAATGGCACAATCTCAGCTCACTGCAACCTTCGCCTCCCGGGTTCAAGCGATTCTCCCACCTCGGCCTCCCGAATAGCTGGGACTACAGGCGCCCGCCACCACGCCCAGCTAATTTTTGTATTTTTTAGTAGAGATGGGGTTTTGCCATGTTGGCCAGGCTGGTCTCAAACTCCTGACCACAGGTGATCCACCCACCTCGGCCTCCCAAAGTGCTGGGATTACAGGCATGAGCCACAGTTTGGTCTATTTTAAGAGCAAAAGGAGGCCATTAAAATATTTGTGTACTTTTTAAAGTACTCCAAATTTGAAAAGATCATTTTATGGAGTATGGTTGGGTGATTGTGGCAGTGGAGTTTGAAAGAAATGGAGGGACACAGGAGATATTCAGAGAATAAAATAGAAAGGAGTAGGTGATGGGCTAAATGTGGGAGGAAATACTGGAGAGGACTGAGTCATAGGTTAGCAGCTTGAACCACCCGGTGGGGCCTCTCACTGAGGCTGGGAACACCAGAGGAGGCTATATTCCCTGTTTTAGTCTCAGCAAATCCCTCTAGCTTCTCTCACTGGGTTTGTTTCCTTGCTTGAAGGCAGTGAGTGGTCAGTCTCCTGTCCCTAGAAAATGACCAGCACACTCGCAAAACAAATACAGATTTTTCAAAATAAAAGCCAGGAGAGTGGGCTGCCTTGTGCAACATCTCTTTCAGATCCAATTACACAACTTTGTAATGTGAACAAAGACACATTAAAAATTGGTCAGCTTCTTGAAATGGGGAATGGAAAATGCTGGGAGAAAGGAAAAACATTGGGTTGGAAAAAATAAGTAGGAGAATGGTGGAATTTGTAGTTCAGGAACTTAGAAGGAGAGAAAAGTCATCTCTTGATGATAATTCCCAATAGGTCACATCCAATTAATCACCAAATCCTATTGATTCTGCTTTCTTAATAATCTGTGAATTTCTTAATAATTTGTGAATTGACTCTGTCACCTCTAGTTTCACTGCATGAAGTTATACAGACAAGACAGGAAGTTTCCTGACTTCTAGCTGTGAAGACTTCATCGCACTACCTCTGTCCAGAGTGGGTGATCACATTCTCACAGCTTCCTTACCTGAATTTCTGTAAAACCAGTCATATCAGGATTGTGTTTGGCTGCAGGTAACAGAAAAACCCAAACACAGTAGCAACTGCATTCCAGGTAGGAAGATGAGGTGAGAAGGGAAGGTGGTTTCTGATTAGGAAAGTAGAACATTCCTAGAAATTCCCAGTAGACTTGCACTTTTGCCAGGACTGTTGTCACAGCTACCTTAACAGCAAGGGAACATAGGAAATATAAATACTAAGCAGTGGATTTTTTTCTAGTGGCTGTTTTGTTTTTTACTACGAGGAAGATGGGGAGAATGAATAAGGGCTAGGTCAATGATAGTATCTGCACACAAGACCCTTCAGGATTTGGCCCCCGACCCTTTCTAAAATTATCCCCCTTCTCTCTCCTTCAGGCCCATTGCTCCAGACATACCTGCAAGTCTCTAAATTTATGATGCTGTCACAAGTCCACACAGCTCTGTACATATTTGTTTGTTTATTTGTTTGTTTTTTCCTAGATTCCTGTTTCTCTTTCCTTCCAAACTAGATCCTAGTTTTCTTTCAGACTTCAACGGCAGTGTAATTTCTTCTCACAAGTCTTTCTGGTCTCCTCTTCTCTTCTTCTATAGTTTCTCCAGTTTATCTCTATCTTAGGTGGCACTTCTCATGCCACATTCTGATAATTGGTTTTCTGGGTCACGAGCTGCTCAAGAGTAGAGACTATATTTCACTCAATGCTACTCACAACAGTGTGAGTCATTAGGAAATGTTTTCTGAATGAATAAATCCAGCCCTTTGTTCAGTTTCATTAGCGGCTTCTGTGATTGGAACGTGTCCCGCAAAGTCCATGTGTTGAGAACATAAAATATAAGCTCCAATGCAGTAGTGTTGGGGCCTTCCTAAGGGGTGATTAGATTTTGAGGCCTTCTGGCCTCATGTATGGATTAATGTCGCCATCTCAGGAGTGGGTGAGTCATGATAAGAGTGGGTTTGTTATAAAAGTGAGTTCAGCAATCTTGCTTGCTTGCTATCTCTAGCACATGCTCTCTTGCCCTTCCACTTCCTGCTAATGGGATGATGCAGTAAGAAGGCCCTCACCAAATGCAGCCCCTTGATCTTGGACTTCCCAGGCCTTGGAATCATGAACCAAATAAACTTCTACTGTTTATAAATTATGTAGTTTGTGGTATTCTGTTATAGTAGCAAAAATGGACTAAGACAGTGACCTAGTCACATCCATCTTTCTCACCTTTACTTTCACTCACTGCAAATTAGACATGAAGTTACACAGATGAGACAGGAAGGTTTTTGACTCCTCACTATGGCTTGGGGCATTGGTTTTCTAGAGCTGCCATAACAAAGTACCACCGACTGGGTGGCTTAAACAACAGAAATTCATTTTCTCATAGTTGTGGAGACTGGAAGTCCAATGTCAAAGTGTCAGCAGGGTTGGTTTCTTCTGTCTCTCTCCTTGGCTTGTAGATGACTGCCTTCTTGTTGTGTCCTCGTGTGGCCTTTCCTCTGTATGCGCACATCCTTGATGTCTCCTTGTGTGTCCAGATGTCCTCTTTTTATAAGGACACATGCACTTTGGATTAGGGCCCACCCATATGACCTCACCCTAATTTAATCACCTTGTTTTAATTTAATCATCATATCTTCAGTATAGTCCTATCCTGATATACTGTGGGTTAGGACTCCAACATGATTTTTTGGGGGGAGGGGCACAATTCAGTCCATAAAACTTAGTCTTCTCCATTGTGCTAATTCCCACAAATGAGCCAGTGAGTGGCAGGCTCCACTGGGAAACTCATTCCAAGTCCTGCCCTTGCCCTAAAGTAGGGGAATTTGGAATTATTGCTCCTTTCTAGAGTAGATCAGTGTAAAGAGGGGCCCATGACATGTACTGAACAACCCCAACCCTTGTGGGAAGCCCCAGAGGACAGCCAGGACACTGGAGAAGGAGACATGGCAAATGCTTCACCGTTACCTTTTAAGAATATTTGGAGTAGCTGAGAGCATCAACCTCTTTTTCTAGAGAATATTTTCCAAACTGAGAGGAAAGAAAAATTTTCTTGATTCTCCCTTCCTTTCCTAACCTTGTCTATCTGGCACTGGTGAAAATTGCAAAAGATAATAAGGTAAACAAAACACAAAGAGGGAGAAATATAGTTTCCACCATGGACTCTTGCATAAGTGAGAAGTGGGCAAAGATTGTGCCTTGTTCATTTGCAAAGACTTTGCAGCCTGTTATGAACTGAATGTTTTGTGTCCCCCTACCCCCAAATTCATATACTGAAGCCTAACTTTCAGGATTTAGAGTAACAAAATAATTTAGGTTAAGTGAGGTCTTAAGGGAGGGCTCTGATTCAATAGGCTTAGTGTCTTTATAAAAAGAGACACTAAGAAGAACTTTTTCTCTGGCTCTCTCCATTCACATACCGAGGAAAGGCCGTATGAGGACACAGTGAGAAGGTGGCAGGAAAAGACCCATCAGCAGAAACCAAATTGACCAGAACCTTGACCTCGGACTTCTAGCCTGCAGAACAATGAGAAAATAACTTGCTACTGTTTTAGCCACCCAGCCTATGATTTTTGTTATTGGCAACCTAAGTAAAATAAGACATAGCTTTGGGATATGCTTTCTACATAGTGAGTAGTCAACACATGTCGAATGTGTAGATATATAATGATTTGTTTATAAAAAAGAGTTCTGTTAAAAATAACTATCTCTGAAGATTGTGACTATGGGTGATTTTCATTCGGTTACTTCCTTTTCCATACGATCTGAACTCTTTACAGTGTAGGTATATTACACTGTGAAGTTTTTTAGAAAGCAATTTTAAAAGCCTTATGTCATACATAGCTAGATGGCTTAATACTCACGACACAGTAGGATGTAGTCATGGGTCACAGAGACAATGTTGTGGACCTTAGAGCAGCAGACACATCCCTTGTGGGCTGCGCATGATGTCTCCTACCAAGGCAAAGCTGTCTGTTAGGGAATTTTCTGAAAGTCTGCTTATATGTGCTAGGATGGATGTCACAGGTGTGAGCTCTGTAAGGCTAGGGACAGTGTCTGGTTTTGCTTATCATTATATTCTCAGTACCTAGGACAGTGGCACATAGCAGCTAATTTTTTTTTTTAATAGTTAAAAGAAAATAAAAACCATCATTCAATGATTAACTACGTAGAGTAATAAACATTCGATGAACAATCAAATGAATGACTGAAGGGTATCCCAGACATAAAGTGATTATTTCTTTTGAAATTTCAGAGTGAGGATATCTGACAAGAATCAAGTTACAGGAGGTTGCGGTGGGGAAAGGAAGGAGGGCCAGGGTGGCGTGCAGAGGAATAAACCACTGCTTAAACCTCACTTTCTGAATTGCTGAGCTACGGTCCCTTGTTCTCTTCAGCACATTGTTGCCAATTGTTGGGAGCCCTTAAAATTCAGAATTAATGAACCTATCTAGTTATGGAGATCCTGGCTTGTTGGGAATTAAGTTCAAGAAGTCTTAAGATTTCAATATAATTTGTGTGCTAGCGCCCTCTTGTGGTAACTCTGTATACTTCATCTCTCAGCACCTAGAAATAGACACACACGCATGCATGCACGCACACACACACATGCACACACACACACACTTCAAAGTGAAATAATTATTATTATTTGGATATATATATATATATATATTTTTTTTTTGAGATGGAGTCTCGCTCTGTCGCCCAGGCTGGAGTGCAGTGGCTGGATCTCAGCTCACTGCAAGCTCCGCCTCCCAGGTTCACGCCATTCTCCTGCCTCAGCCTCCCGAGTAGCTGGCACTACAGGCGCCCGCCACCACACCAGGCTAATTTTTTGTATTTTTAGTAGAGACGGGGTTTCACCATGTTAGCCAGGACGGTCTCGATCTCCTGACCTTGTGATCTGCCCCCCTTGGCCTCCCAAAGTGCTGGGATTACAGGCCTGAGCCATCGCGTCTGGCCCTATTTGGAAATATTTTTAACATGTTAAATGTTAAAAATGTAAAAATACAAACATTTGATAAATGTCTAAAATTTTTCAATGTCTCTTGTAAAGAGATTTAGGTGGGGCATGATGGCTCTAATCCCGGTACTTAGGGAGGCCAAAGCAGGAAGATCCAAGACCAGGGATTTAACACCAGCCTGGGCAACAAAGTGAGACCCTGTCTGTACAAACAAACAAATGAAGAAAACACAAAACAAACCTGGTGTGGTGGTGGTGGCATGCATCTGTGGTCTCAGCTACTTTGAAGGATGAGGCAGGAGGATTGCTCAAGCCCAGGAGTTTGAGGCTGCAGTGAGCTATGATCATGCCACTGCACTCCAGCCTGGGCAACAGGGCAAGACCTCATCTCTCTCTAAAAGAAAAATAAATTTAAATTAAAGGGTGTGCGTGTGTTAAGGAATTTTAAAAAGGACTATTCCCAGTGTCAAGATGAGGAAAACAGGCATTCCTGTATGTTTCATGGGAGTGGATATGGACACAACAATTAGTACAACCACTTTTGGAAAAAAATTAGGCCTTACACTTTCTTTAAAATGTTCACATTTCCTGACCCAGTAATTCCACTTCGAGGAAATTTTCCAGTAGGAAAGATGGAAAATACAGATAGGCTTCACATATTAGGATTTTCATCAAGTTATATAGTAGAAAAAACAAGCAAAAAAGAAAAAAAAAGAAAAAAAAAGATAGTTCAGTAAATTATATATTCATATAAACTGATATTATTTACTTAAAATTGTGGTTTCAATTAATATTTATTGACAGGGAAAAATACTTTTTATTCTTTTGAGATGGAGTTTCATTCTTTTTGCCATGGCTGGAGTGCAACAGTGGTATCTTGGCTCACTGCAACATCCGCCTCTCAGGTTCAAGTGATTCTCCTGCCTCAGCCTCCTGAGTAGCTGGAATTACAGGCACCCGCCACCACACCCAGCTAATTTTTTGTATTTTTAGTAGAAACAGGGTTTCACTATGTTGACTAGGCTGGTCTCGAACTCCTGACCTTGTGATCTGCCCTCCTTGGTCTCCCAAAGTGCTGGGATTACAGGTGTGAGCCACCGTGCCCAGCTGACATGGCAGAATACTTATATGCAAAGGGAGTAAAGCAGAACATAGATCAATTACAACTGTAATTTATATGTATACATGACAGGTGGAAGAAAGGAAAGAAAGAGAAGGAAGCAAGGTTGGAAGGAAGAAAGGGAAGGAAGGAGGAAAGATATGAAAGAAGAAAGAAAGAAGCTGGAAGGAAATCTACCAGAATGTTAACAGGCATTATTTTTGTGGGGAAATGTATTGAGCCATTTTCAATTTCCTTCCTTCAACTTCTCTGCATTTACCAAAATTTAGACAATAAATATTCCATCAAAAAATTAAACAAGTAATATAGACATAGTCTTATTATAAAACATTAGTTTGGATTTTATGTTTTTAAACTTAGAGCCCTACTATATATAGATATTGTTCTAAAACTAGTTTTTCTCATTGTATTTTTTGGAGATAGTTCTATCTCAGGCTTTACAGTTTAGACTCACTCAAATACATATTATTATTTTTTTCATTCTGATAAACTTTCACTTGTTTTTGTTTTGTTTTGTTTTGAGAGAGTCTCACTCTGTCGTCCAGGCTGGAATGCAGTGGCGGAATCTTGGCTCGTTGCAACCTCTGGCCTCCTGGGCTCAAGCAAACCTCCTTCCTCAGCCTCCCAAGTAGCTGGGGCTACAGGCTTGAGCCACCAATGCCTGGCTAACTTTTGTATTATTTTTGTAGAAACTGGGTTTTGCCATGTTGCCCAGGCTGGTCTCCAACTCTTGAGCTCAAAGCAATCCACCTGCGTTGGCCTCCCAAAGTGCTGAGATTACAGGCGTGAGCCACCTCGCCCGGCGTATTAATTTTTATTTAGAAAAAAAGATCATTATTTTAAACTGAAAATGTATTTGTTGCTATCAGTTTAGTTTCAGATACATCCTTTCAGGGGAAATATCTTATTTCCACCAAAGAGGATAAGAGAAGTGTGATGAGGTCAGCCATTTCCTTTCTCATGAGGATGCAAGCTTATCTCTTAGAAAAAGCTACCCTGCTGAGGGAGAATTGGAGATGAAGGCGTGCAGTGCAGGGCACTCATGGCCACCTTTGCCCATGATTTGGTAACCCTCGTTCAAGCTCACCTCCCTGAGGCTTGCAGGTTAGAATTCAGCAGGTTCATGAGTTCCTTAAAAGAGAAAGTTGTATAAACCTAAAGCAGCATGGTTGTAACAAAATGTAAATTTTTGTTGTAACTTATAACAAAATGTAACTTGTAACAAAATGTACATTTTTTCTCTTTTTTAAAAGCAATCTCAAAAGCTCACATAAAATGTACAGTATTTAATGTATTTTCTGTGGAAAACTGGAAGTTGGAGTCCTTTTCAAAAGATTAGTTTTCTTTTTCTTTTTCTTTTTTTGAGACGGAGTCTCTCTCTGTTGCTCAGGCTGGAATGCAATGGTGTGATCTCTGCTTACTGTAACCTCTGCCTCCTGGTTTCAAGTGATTCACCTGCCTCAGCCTCCTGAGTAGCTTAGCAGAGGCTCACCACTATGCCCAGCTAATTTTTGTATTTTTAGTAGAGCTGGGGTTTCACCATGTTGGTCAGGCTGGTCTTGAACTCCTGACCTCAGGTGATCTGTTCAGCTCAGCCTCCCAAAGTGCCAGGATTACAGGGGTGAGCCACTGCGCCTGGCCAAAATTAGTTTTTTTTTTTTAAGTGAAAACTATACACACACACACACACACACACACACACACACACACACACACACAGAGTAAAATAATTCAAAAACCACTGTTCCCTAGGTCTCTTTTCTCTCTCTCCAGAAGAAACTGTTAGCAGTTACTGATGTACTCCACTAGTATATTATTTGCATAAAAATAGTGAGTCCAAATCTGTCTCTGACCCCCTTTACTAAAACACAAGTGGGAATGTACTATGTACATACTCTCTAATGCCACGGGATTTTAACAAAATATAACAGTGTATCTAGTAGACTTAAAAAAAAACACGTAATGAGACTTCAGCAGAACTAAAAAAAAGTTGGGAATATTTACATTTCTGGCAATATGATAAATATTTTGAAAACTATTTCTGCTGTAAAAATATAAATGCTACATAAAATACAATTTTTAAAAACACATGTGGCTGAGTTGGTAAACGTGAGGGAAATGAAACAAGGGTAGGAGCCCAGAGAACTGTGGAGTGAGGGCTGAAGATGTCAGCACTCCCAAGGGCATCAGCTCCTCCCTGAGCCATCTTGAGTTCCTGCTGTCTTGTTAAAATTGTGGTAAATTGGTCGGGTGCGATGGCTCACACCTGTAATCCCAGCACTTTGGAAAGCCGAGGTGGGCGGATCAGGAGGTCAGGAGTTTGAGACCAGCCTGACCAACGTGGTGAAACCTCGTTTCTACTAAAAATACAAAAATTAGCTGGGAGTGATGGCACACACCTGTATTCCCAGCTACTCAGGAGGCTGAAGCAGGAGAATTGCTTGAACCCGGGAGATGGAGGTTGCCATGAGCGGAGATTGGGCTACTGCACTCCAGCCTGGGTGACAGAGTGAGACTCCATCTATGAATGAATGAATGAATGAATGAATAAATAAATAAATAAATAAATAAAATTGTGATAAATTATACAGAACATTTTAACCATTTTTTGAGTGTCCAATTCAGTGGCATTAAGTACATTCACCATGTGTGTAACTATCACCACTATTTCTGAAACTTTATTTCCTGAAACAGAAACTCTGTAACCATTAAGCAATAATCCCCATCTCCCTGTCCCCACCCCGCCCCTGGAAACTACTATTCTATTTTCTTTTTCTATAAATTCACTTGTTCTAGATACCTTATAGAAGTGGAATCATACAGTCCTTGCCATTTTGTCTGACGTATTATACTTAGCATAATGTTTTCAAGGTTCATGTTGTAGTGTATATCACAACGTCAATCTTGATATGGCTAAACAATATTTTATTGTGTGAATATACCACATGTTGCTTATCTGTTCATCTGTCTATGGATACTTTTGTTATTACTTAATTTTAGAAACGAGTCTTGCTCTGCTGCCCAGGCTGGAGTGCAGATCATAGCACACTGCATCCTTAAACTCCTGGGCTTAAGTGATCCTCCTGTCTCAGCCTCCCAAGTGGCTGGCACTATAGGCATGAACCACTGTGCCTGGCTCAGTAATTGCTTTAACAGATTAAACATGCCAATTAAAAGACATGGATTGGTTGAATGGATTTTTTTTTTTAAGGGTGGATAAAGATACTCCACGGAAATAGGCAAGTTTTTGTTTTAAAGTCTATTTAGTCTGATACAATTATGGCCACCCTACTCTCTTTAGGTTCCTGTTTGCATGAAATATCATTTTTTCACCATTTCACTTTTAGCCTATGTGTGCCCCTTAGATCCAAAATGAGTCTGTTGTAGACAGCACACAGTTAGATCTTGTACAAAATAACTTGGAGGATGCATATATAGGTTATAATTAAAACCCTACAATGCCTGGGCATGGTGGCTCACACCTCTAATCCCAGCACTTTGGGAGGCTGAGGTGGGCGGATCACCTGAGGTCAGGAGTTTGAGACCAGCCTGGCCAACATGGTGAAACCCTATCTCTACTAAAAATACAATAAAAGTAGCTGGGCATGGTGGTGGGCCCCTGTAATCCCAGCTACTTGGGAGGCTGAGGCAGGAGGATCACTTGAACACAGGAGGCGGAGGTTGCAGTGAGCCAAGATCGCGCCATTGCACTCCAGCCTGGGTGACAAGAGCAAGACTCCATCTCAAAAAAACCAACCAACCAACCAACTAAGCAACAAAAAAACTACTATAGTGAAAGTTTTACCTACTGAAGGGGTGGCCTGCCCCTCCACACCTGTGGGTGTTTCTCATTAGGTGGAACGAGAGACTTGAGAAAAGAAATGAGACACAGAGACAAAGTATAGAGAAAGAAAAAGTGGGCCCAGGGGACCCGCACCAGCACTGGTCTCTGAGTTCCCTCAGTATTTATTGATCATAATCTTTACCATCTTAGAAAAAGGGAAGTGGCAGGATAATAGGATCATTGTAGGGAGAAGGTCAGCAGTAAGACATATGAATAAAGTTCTCTGTGACATAAGTTTAAGGAAAAGTGCTGTGCCTTGATATGCACATGTAAACATCTCCATAAACCTTTTTAGTGCATAAAGAGCAGCATTGCGCTAGCAAGTCCCACCTTTCGCCCTAAGGCGGTTTTCTCCTTTCTTAGTAAACAGAATGTACAATCGTACAATCGGGTCTTACACCGAGATGTTCCATTGCCCAGGGACGGGCAGGAGACAGATGCTTTTCTCTATCTCAACTGCCAAAAGGCCTTCTTTCCTCTAATACTAGTCCTCCTCAGCACAGACCCTTAACAGGTGTCAGGCTGGGGGACAATTAGGTCTTTCCCTTCCCATGAGGCCATATTTCAGACTATCACATGGGGAGAAACCTTGGACAATACCTAGCTTACCTAGGCAGAGGTCCCTGTGACTTTTGGCAGTGTATATGTCCCTGCGTACTTGAGATTAAGAGAATGGCCGGGCGCAGTGGCTCAAGCCTGTAATCCCAGCACTTTGGGAGGCCGAGACGGGTGGATCACGAGGTCAGGAGATCGAGACCATCCTGGCTAACACGGTGAAACCCCGTCTCTACTAAAAAAATACAAAAAACTAGCCGGGCGAGGTGGCGGGCGCCTGTAGTCCCAGCTACTCTGGAGGCTGAGGCAGGAGAATGGCGTGAACCCGGGAGGCGGAGCTTGCAGCGAGCTGAGATCCAGCCACTGCACTCCAGCCTGGGCGACAGAACGAGATTCCATCTCAAAAAAAAAAAAAAGAGAATGGTGATGACCTTTCACAAGCATCCTGCCTTTAGGCACTTGTTTACCAAAGCACACCCTGCACAGCCCAAAATCCATTAAACCCTGAGTCACCACAGCACATGTCTCTTGCAAGGACAAGATTGGGGGTAGGGTCACAGATTAACAGCATCTCAAATACAAAACAAAATGGAGTCTCTTATGTCTACTTCTTTCTATATAGACACAGTAACAGTCTGATATCTTTCTTTTCCCCACAACCTACAATAAGGGTGCTTGCTCAGACAAGTGAAAGGACACAAAGACACAAAAATGCATACCCGCTCCCCCGCTACACCCTATTGCTAAACCCTTTGTTCTGCTCTCTAATCTCTGCACGTACCAGAGATTTTGTAAGTTCTGTAAGTACCTGTTTTTCTTTCTGAGGCCGGGTCACAAGACATGTTTAAGTAAGATACACTCATGCTGCCATAAACCGGTTGTGCAACCTGACGCAATATAATTAACTGCCTTTGTGTAAAATTGCTCTCCCGCCTCAAGGGTTGAACCGAAATATCAGAAATGGCGGGAACCAATCATAGTTAGCCAAATCGCCTTGTTCAAACACTAGTCAATCATACATCTGATTTGTATAATAATTCTATGCCCACTTTTCTTAGACTATATAACACTGTTCGGAGCTCAGTGGGGGAGCTCTCCTGCCCGTCTCGTTTCGTGAGCGAGTAAGAGTTCCAGGTTTGAACCTGTAATAAAGATCCTTGCTGCTTAGCTTTGACTCTGGACTCTGGTGGTCTTCTTCGGGGAATAAACGGTCTGGGCATAACACAAGGATGTTCAAACACATATACACAAGAATGCTCAAAATGTATAAGCTTCAGTTCTTTCAGAGTGAGCCAAAATAATTTAGGGAAAAAATTATTTTAACTAAAAATTACATAATAAAATGACTAATAATGACAGAAGCATTACAATTACAATCTAAGCACCACGAGGACCATGCTAGATTTTTTTTTTTTTTTCTTGAGGCAGGCTCTCACTTTGTTACCCAGGCTGGAGTACAGTGGTGTGATCATGGCTCACTGCAACTTTGAACTTCTGGGCACAGGCAATTCTCCTATCTCAGCCTCCCAAGTAGCTAGGATTACAGGAGTGTGCCACTATGCTCAGCTAATTTTGTAATTTTTGTACAGGTGAGGTCTCGCTCTGTTAGCCAGACTAGTCTCCAACTCCTGGCCTCAGCAATCCTCCCACCTAGGCCTCCCAAAGTGCTGCTAGGATTCTAGGCCTGAGCCACCACCCCCAGCCAAAAAATCCTTCTAATCAGAAGTTCATTTTGAGGTATTAACGTTGATGGTAGTGTTTTGTTGTCATTGAGTGCAACTTTGTCCCCAACCCTTTTTAACAGATGCAAAGTAGACTTCAAGTGGCTAAGGTGGTATACTGAATTTCTACTCTTGCAAGATTTTTTAAAAAATCAAATATTTGTAAGACAGCTAGCAACCTCATGAGCAAAAAAAATGAAAGATCTGAAAGCTTTGTAGGGTAAATTGGGAATTCTTTTTTTCAACTCTAGATGGTGCACACTAAAAGTAATTTCTGTTTGTCAGGGTTTAGCTATGAGAGATGATTCCTAATACCTTTAGGTTTACTTTTCCTGTGTAACTATATGAAAGGCATTCCTGGCCTTATTTATCACAGTTTGCTTAGTTTATTTATGAATACACTTACCTATGACCTATAGAAGTCTTAATAAATATTGAAGACCAATTTTACTAAATGCTCCCAATTGTCACTTTTTTTTTTTTTTTTTTGAGATGGAGTCTGGCTCTGTCGCCCAGGCTGGAGGGCAGTAGTGTAATCTCAGCTCACTGCAACCTGTGCAGTAGAGACGGGGTTTCACTATGTTGGTCAGGCTGATCTTGAGCTCCTCACCTCATGATCCGCCTGCCTTGGCCTCTCAAAGTTCTGGGATTATAGGCATGAACCACCGTGCCTGGCCCAGTCTCAGGCATTTCTAGCAATGCAAGAATGGCCTAACATAGCCAGTATCTCTCATCCATGGAGTTGTCTCTGCTTTCCTGAGGGCAATGTTTGTCCTTCAGCGGCAACTTAGTAACTGCTGACTGACCCTGAACTCTCTCTCAGAGCATATGGAATGCCATCAGTTTATCTTCTACATAATTCAAAGTATCACTTCTAAATGTGAAGAAGTAAAGGGCCATATTTTCCACTTTGAGCATATGTTGTAAAATTATGAGATAGCTCAGAGTTTGAAATCTTAACCAACTAATGCCTACTATAAGCATTTCCCTAGGAAATTTGTATCTGTATAACACTTTGGTCTAGGACAAAAATTAAGGAGAAATTGATGTGATTTTGACAAGAAGCCGTTCCACAAATTCTATTTTTCAGCTGTTAGCCAACTGAAATAAGGTCTTAAAAACAATATTCTGGGGACAAGCCCTAAAGACCCTCAAAGTACATTGGGATCATATTGTCTGGGGCAACCAAGACAATAATATCTATGCCATCCCAGCTGAGTGAGTTTATATATGTGAACCACAGACCTGACTGAAGACAATTCCAAGAGGTTGAGCATTTTACAGAATATTTTATCTCTCTGGAATCTGAAGGTTTCAACATTTAAAAAATTTCATGTTAGATACTCATATATGCCAGTAAATTTGCGTTTGTATATGATTTGAACTATGAGGTTTTGAACAGATTATTTCAAGAAAGCAATGTACTAGTTCTGAAATTATTCTG
The DNA here is from genome assembly GCF_003255815.1 of Theropithecus gelada. Lineage (NCBI taxonomy): Eukaryota > Metazoa > Chordata > Mammalia > Primates > Cercopithecidae > Theropithecus > Theropithecus gelada. The sequence goes on from NC_037673.1 coordinate 70,416,558, forward strand.
ATTTTAAATATCAGTTGCATTTCTGTAAATGGAAAATTATATAACAAATTCTAGCTCTTTTGACTATCATTAGTATTTGACTAACACTGACTCCCCAAAGCCCTAAAAGAAAATAGCAGGAGTTGAAATTTCAGTAGCATTGGAGAAAATATGTACTTTGTTTCCTTAGAAATAAAGGAGAGCATGTTAGATGACTAGCCATGAAGAAGCTTGTCTCAATATGTTTTCTTTTGAAGCTCTAAGATATAAAATAAGATCTGTGTATATTACTGGGGACGAAAACCATCATGAATAAAAATCTAACACTGAGTGTTGCCGAAATGATACCAGTGTTGGTACAGAATTATATGGACAGGATAAGGGGCATTCATTATCCCAGATACTTCACTTTCCATGCTCAGCAGTGTGAACATGTAAGTGAATTGTAGCTTATTACTTGCAGGTCAATTGATTTCCCACTCGCACATCTCTGGATTCATTTCTATTGGGTCTCCTCTTAACCAGCTTTTACAGAGCCTCAAAATGCGTATAGCCTGGAGGAGGCCATCAGTGTCTTAATTCACAATCTGGTGTGTGTGTATGTGTGTATGTGTGCATAGAGAGAGAGAGAAAAAAAAAAAAAAAAAGAAGAGGAGGAGGACAGAGAGAGACAGACAGAGAAAGGGAGGGAGAGGAAATTGTTCTTTTTCTCCTACTCCCTCAGAAGAGGGGGCATAGGACTGTGGGAAAGGTGGGGCCCTCCAGGAGGCTAGAACCCTGCACCACCTGGAAGAGTCAGGAGGGCCCAAGTGTCTCGTCTCCTGAGGGTGTGTGTGTGTACACTACCACCGTGTGTCCAGGAGGAGATTCCTGTCCTACAAGGCATTTCTCCTCCAACATTCTTTCTTCCCTGGGTAACCAAGTGAGGTGCTGAAACCCATCCTTTTAATTAATAGAGGTGCTCTGGGAGGCCTGAAGTCTCTTCAGACTGCTGACTCAGACAGACCTGAGGGTGGCTGCATGTTGCTTTTATGAAGCGTTACATGTGATTACAGTTGCTCTGGGCAGCCCCAGACTATAGGCCTAAATATTATGAGCCAGGGTTCACTAGGGAAATGAGCAAGGATTTTGTTTTTTTTCTCTGGTGAGGGGAGGAACTCATCAAGTAGTTAATATGCACTACTTGACTTGATGCAGGGGAAATACAGGAAACCATGAAATTTACATTTATATGACTTTATGAGAAAAGGCAGATAAACACTGCACTCACATCCACTGAAATGGTTCGCGCACTGGAAGCTCTAACTAGTGGAAATTACCTCTCCAACTGTCATTCCTAACATTGTGAGGCTTGAGAATTCATAAACAAAATGTGATGGCATCTTCCTGAACCACAGTACCCAAGTTGCTTTGCTGTGCATACAAATTCTGGAGGAATTAGATGAAATAGAGTGTAGCTTCTGCTAAAGAAGCTAGAGCATGCTTCTATATGAAGCAACAAAATTTTCTCAAGTTTTGAAAGATAGACTTGTGACATCCAAGATTGGTTGTTATTATTGGTTCTATAGCAATTGTCTTCCTTCTTTGGTAGAAACATGTGGAAGATGGTGAAACCCTGTCTCTACTAAAAAAAATACAAAAAAAAAATCAGCCGGGCATGGTGGCGGGCACCTGTAGTCCCAGGTACTTGGGAGACTGAGGCAGGAGAATGGCATGAACCTGGGAGGCGGAGCTTGCAGTGAGCTGAGATCCTGTCACTGCACTCCAGCCTGGGCGACAGAGCGAGACTCCATCTCATAAATAAATAAATAAATAAAATAAAATAAATTTAAAAAATGTATTTAAGCCATTTGTTGATGTTTTCTAGTCTAATCACCTTTCGTTTGCTTGACCGCATTCTTGGTATGTTGGTGATACGGTAATACATAAACTCCATCTGTAGCTATCAAAGTTTTAGTACCTCATCCTCCCATCTGAGCTAATGGATGACATTCTTACTAAACAACATTGGCACTTTGTGGCTGGCTTGAAGTCAGATCGTTTTCCAAAGAGATGTTAGGAATGTTTGTTTAGCATGTAGCATATAATCAGTTAGGAGCTATTTTCTTAACTGTCTTTTTCTCTTGTTTGTTTTCTTTCCTTTCTGTATATTCTGTTTTGTCTTTGCCTATTTCTCTGGTTCACAAAGGGTCCCTTCAGTTATAATGTTAGGAGGCCTTCACAGTTGTGGCTTCTTCTGCTTCTCCTTCTTCCTTCTTTCTTCTTCCTCCTCCTCCTCCTCTTCCTCCTTTTCTTTCCTTCCCTCCCTCCCCTGCTCCTTCCCTCCCTCCCTCCCTCCCTCCCTCTTTTCTTTTTCTTTCCGTTTTCTCTTTTCTCCTTTCCTTTCCTTTCCTTCTCTTTTCTTTTCTTTCCTTTCCTTTTCTCCTTCCCCTTCCCCTTCCCCTTCCCCTTCCCTTCCCTTTTTTTTTTTCTTGACAGGGTCTAACTCTGTCTCCCAGGCTAGAGTGCAATGGTGCAATCATGGCTCACTGCAGCCTTGACCTCCCGGGCTCATGTGAACCTCCCACCTCAGCCTCCCCAGTAGCTGGGACTACAGGTGCATGCTACCACACCAGGCTAACTTTTGTATTTTTTTTTTTTACGGGAAGTCAGGGACCCTGAACGGTGGGACTGGCTGGAGCCATGGCAGAGGAACATAAATTGTGAAGATTTCATCTTAATATGGACATTTATCAGTTCTCAAATAATACTTTTATAATTTCTTATGCCTGTCTTTAATCTCTTAATCCTGTTGTCTTCGTAAGCTGAGGTTGTACGTCACCTCAGGATCACTGTGATAATTGTGTTAACTGTAAAAATTGATTGTAAAACATGCGTGTTTGAACAATATGAAATCAGTGCACCATGAAAAAGAACAGAATAACAGTGATTTTTATGGAACAAGGGAAGACAACCATAAGGTCTGACTGCCTGCGGGGTTCGGCAAAAAGAGCCATATTTTTCTTCTTGCAGAAGGCCTATAAATGGACGTGCAAGTAGGAAACATATCGCTAAATTCTTTTCCTAGCAAGGAATATTAATATTAGTACCCTGGGAAAAGAATGCATTCCTAGGGGGAGGTCTATGAACAGCCGCTCTGGGGATGTCTGTCTTGTGCTGTTGAGATAAGGACTGAGATACGCCCTGGTCTTCTGCAGAACCCTCAGGCTCACTAGGGTTGGGAAAACTCAACCCTGGTAAATTTGTGGTCACACTCGTTCTCTGCTCTTGAACCCTGTTTTCTGTTGTTTAAGATGTTTATCAAGACAATATGCGCACCACTGAACATAGACCCTTATCAGTGGTTCTGCTTTTGCCTTTTGCCCTTTGCCCTGTGATCTTTGCTGGACCCTTATCAGTGGTTTTGTTTTTGCCCTTTGCCCTGTTCCCTCAGAAGCATGTGATCTTTGTTAGACCCTTATCAGTGATTCTGCTTTTTGCTCTTTGAAGCATGTGATCTTTGTACCTACTCTCTGTTCTTACATCCCCTCCCCTTTTGAAACCCTTAATAAAAACTTGCTGGTCTGAGACTCAGGTGGGCATCACAGTCCTACCAATATGTGATGTCACCCCTGGTGACCCAGCTGTAAAATTCCTCTCTTTATACTGTCTCTTTTTATTCCTCAGCCAGCCAACACTTATGAAAAATAGAAAGAACCTACGTTGAAATATTGGGGGTGGGTTCTCCCTATATATGTATATAATTATATATATAATTATTATATAAATATATATTATATAAAATAAATTATTATTATTATTTTAGATTTGAGATTTTGCCATGTAGCACAGGTTGATCTGAAACTCCTGGGCTCAAGCAATCCTCCTGTCTCAGTCTCCCAAAGTGCTGGGATTACAGGCATCAGCCATCTCACTGGGCCCAGCATCTTTCTTGATGCCAGGTTCATTGTCATTGCTGTTTGTTTTTCGTTTGTTTCAGGGTTTAGACCTTCAACATTATATGGACATTTGCTATCAGTTTTCTTGAAGATGATGGGTTAACTGCCCAAGCAAGTGACACACAAAAACCTAAATCACAAGAATCAGGATAATTTATTATTATTTCTACTCTTTGAGTTTTCATCTTTAGGATTTAAGGTACTATGTTCTACAGGAGTCAGAGCTTATTCTAAATTCCTCACTTTCAGGCTGGGCATAGTGGCTCAGACCTGTAATCCCAGCACTTTGGGAGGCCAAAGTGGGCAGATCACTTGAGGTCAGGAGTTCAAGACCAGCCTGGCCAACATGGCGAAACCCCATCTCTCTACTAAAAGTGCAAAACTTAGCTGGGCATGATAGCACATGCCTGTAGTCTCAGCTACTCAAGAGGCCGAGGCACAGGAATTGCTTGAAACTGAGAGGCAGAAATTGTAGTGAGTAGAGATCACACCACTGCACTGCAGCCTGAGTGACAGAGTGAGACTCTATATCAAAAATAATAATAATAATAATAATAATAATAATTCCTCACTTTCTTCATTAAAAATACAAAGCATGTAAAGATTAAAGTTAAATTGGACCGGGAAGCGAATCCCGTGGAGTGAAGGTCACACTGCAGTGGACTGACTTCTAAAGACTCTTGGTAAATGAGGAAGAAACCCGGAAGAGGAAGAGGAAAGCAAAGGGGTCAGGGATGGCTCTTCCTCAGGGTCTATTGACATTCAGGGATGTGGCCATAGAATTCTCTCAGGAGGAGTGGAAATGCCTGAACCCTGCTCAGAGGACTTTATACAGAGACGTGATGTTGGAGAATTATAGGAACCTGATCTCCCTGGATATCTCTTCCAAATGCATGATAAAGAAGTTGTCATCAACAGGGCAAGGCAACACAGAAGTGCTTCACACAGGCGCACTGCAAACACATGCAAGTCATCACATTGGAGATTTTTGCTTTCAGGAAATTGAGAAAGATATTCATGACTTTGTGTTTCAGTGGCAAGAAGATAAAAGAAATAGCCATGAAGCACCCATGACAGAAATAAAAATGTTGACGGGTAGTACAGACCGATATGATCAAAGGCATGCTGGAAACAAGCTTATTAAAGATCAGCTTGGATCAAGCTTTCATTCACATCTGACTGAACTGTACCTATTTCAACCCAAAGGGAAAATTGGTAATCAAGTTGAGAAGTCTATCAACGATGCTTTCTCAGTTGCAGCATCCCAAAGAATTTCTTGTAGGCCCCAAACCCGTATTTCAAATAAGTATGGGAATAATTCCCTCCATTCTTCATTACTTACAAAAAAATGGGAAGTACACATGAGAGAAAAATCTTTCCAATGTAATGAGCGTGGCAAAGCCTTTAATTGTAGCTCACTCTTTAAAAACATCAGAAAATCCATTTAGGAGAGGAAACAATATAAATGTAATGTATGTGGCAAGGTCTTTAATCAGAAGCAATACCTTGCATGCCATAGATGTCACACTGGTGAGAAACCTTACAAGTGTAATGAGTGTGGCAAGACCTTTGGTCACAATTCAGCCCTCTTAGTTCACAAGGCAATTCATACTGGAGAGAAACCTTGCAAGTGTAATGAATGTGGCAAGGTTTTTAATTACAAATCAAACCTTGCATGTCATCATAGACTTCATACTGTAAAGAAACCTTACAAGTGTAATGAATGTGGCAAGGTTTTTAATAGAAAATCAAACCTTGAATGTCATCATAGGCTTCATACTGGAAAGAATTCTTTCAAGTGTATTAATGTGGCGAGGTTTTTAGGCAACAATCAAACTTTGCATGTCATCATAGACTTCATACTGGAAAGAAACCTTACAAATGTGAAGAATGTGACAAGGTTTTCAATTTCAAACCACTTCTTGAAATACATAGGAGAGTTCATACTGGAGAGAAACCATAGAAATGTAAGGTTTGTGACAAGGATTTTGGGTGTGATTCACACCTGGTACAACATACTGGAATTCACACTGGAGAGAAACTGTACAAGTGTAATAAGTATGACAAAGCCTTTAATGGGCAGTCAACACTTACTCACCATCAAGCAATCCATGGTGTAGGGAAACTTTACTAATGTGATGATTGTCACAAAGTCTTCAGTAACGCTACAACCATTGCAAAACACTGGAGAATCCATAATGAAGAGAGGTCTTACAAGTGTAATAAACGTGGCATATTTTTCAGACATCATTCATACCTTGCAGTTCATTGGTGATCTCTCTTTTTTTTTTTTTTTGAGACGGAGTCTTGCTCTGTCGCCCAGGCTGGAGTGCAGTGGCCGGATCTCAGCTCACTGCAAGCTCCGCCTCCCGGGTTCATGCTATTCTCCTGCCTCAGCCACCCGAGTAGCTGGGACTATAGGCGCCTGCCACCACGCCTGGCTAGTTTTTTGTATTTTTTAGTAGAGACGGGGTTTCACCGTGTTAGCCAGGATGGTCTCGATCTCCTGACCTTGTGATCCGCCCGTCTCGGCCTCCCAAAGTGCTGGGATTACAGGCTTGAGCCACATTGGTGATCTCATACAGGAGAGAAACCTCACGAATGTGATGATTGTGGCAAAGCCTTTACTTCACATTCAAACCACAGTAGATATCAGAGAATCCATAATGGGCAGAAATCTTACAAATGTCATATGTGTGGCAAGGTCTTCAGTCTGAGGTCACTACTTGCAGAATATCAGAGAATTCATTTTTGAGGTAATAGTTCCAAATGCAATGAGTATAGCAAGGATTAATTGACATTAGAGTCAATTCAGCATTGACTTGAGTTTGAGTTGACTTAAAACATTGAGTTCAAGCATTAATTGACATTAAAGTGTTTATGTTAAGAGGATTGGGCCAGGCGCAGTGGCTCACGCCTGTAATCCCAGCATTTGGGAGGCCAAGGTGGGTAGATCACTTGAGGTCAGGACTTTGAGACCAGCCTGGCCAACAGACATGAGCCACTCTTCCCAGACTGTTTTTTGTTTAACAAAAACTGATGGGGATTTTTATGGGTATTGTGTTAAATCTAAATCACATTGGGTTATACAATCATTTAACAATATCAATTTTTCCAAAGCATCAACATGGGTTGTATCTCTATATATGTTTTTAATCATTTTGATCAATGTTTGTAGATTTCAAGGTAGGAAATTCTCAGCTTTTTACATTTATGCCTAAGTGTTTATTTAAGTTCTGTAGCAAACGGAAGTGTTTTTAACTTTTCATTTAAAATTGTTTATTGTTATATATGGAAATTCACCTAATTTTTGGTGCTGATAATTTATTCTGCAAACACACTGAATGTGTTTATTAGTTCCAGTAGTATTTTGGCTGATTGTGATTTTCTACACAGAATATCATGTCATCTACAAGCAAATATAATTTTACTTCTTTCTTTCTGATTTGGATGAGTTTTACTTCTTTTGCTATTTAATTACTCTCGCTAGGACAGCCAGTACTTATTGAATAGAAACGGTGAAAGCATTCTTGCATCATGTGAGATCCTACAGGAAAAGCATTCCATTTTGCCTGCTTGGTTATTTCTATTGTTGAGGTAAATTTCTTTCTCTATCTATTTTGTTTAGGATTTCTATGATGACTGTAAGTTGAATTTTGTGAAATGCTTTTTCTCCATCTATTGAGATGATGTGTTTTCATCTTTCATTCTCTTCAAGTGGTGTATCATATTGATTTGCTTGAATATGTTGAATCATCCTTGCATCCCAGAAGTAAGTGGCACTTGCATATCTACCATCCTTTTATATATCCTTTTGAATACTGTTTTCTAGTACAAGGGGTCTTCAAGAAGCTCATAGAAAAATACGTATTATGAGAAAATTGTGCATGAATTCCACACTTTTTGCACCAAAATAAATTGCTACAAATCTGTTATATCTGAACAGACTCTAGTTTGAGGCACTCAGAAGGGTAAGACATGAGTTTGAAAAGAGACGCCATCAAAGCAATATAAAGTCTGCTAAAATTGAAACAAGCAGAAACATCAAATTTACAATGAGACCAGATGCAGTGGCTCAGGCCTGTAATCCCGGCACTTTCAGAGGCCAAGGCAGGTGGGTCCTGTGAGCCCAGGGATTCAAGACCAGCCTGAGCAAAATGGTGAAACCCCTTCTCTACAAAGAATACAAAAATTAGCTGGGCATGGTGGCACATGCCTGCAGGGCCAGCTACTGTGGAGTCTGCAGTAGGAAGATGTCCTGAACCTGGGAGGTCGAGGCTGCAGTGAGCTGTGATCATGCCACTGCACTCCAGTATGGGTGACAGAGCAAGATACTGTCTCAAAAAAAGAATACTTATGGTAAAGTTTGGGTAAAGGAATAATGAAATCATTGGTGCTTTATGAAAAGGTTGTGGAGACGATGCCCAAAAGAAATCAACAGTTTGCAAATGGAGAACTCATTTTGAGTTGGGACAAGACAGTGTTGAAATTGATGCATGGAGCGGCAGGCGGACCATCCACATCAGTTTCACATACACAAAAATTAATCTTGTTCATACCGCAATGAAGAGGACTGACAGCTAATAGCAGAAACAAGTCAGGAGTTTGAGAACAGGCTGGTTAACATGGTGAAATCTCGTCTCTGCTAAAAATACAAAAATTGGCCGAGTATGGTGGCGGGCACGTGTAATCCCAGTTCTTCAGGAGTCTGAGGTCGGAGAATCGCTTGAACCCAGGAGGTGCAGGTTGCAGTGAGCCAAGATGGCGCCATTGCACTCCAGCCTGGGCAACAAGAACAAAACTTTGTCTCAAAAGAAAAAAGAAGGTGTCAAGCCCCTTCTCTTTTTTTCTCTGCCATCGTGGTGTGTACTTGACTCTGCTTCTCACCAGATCTTCTCACAAGACTTTCAGGATTAAGCGACTCATGGCCAAGAAATAAAAGTAAAATTGTCCCATTCCCCAGTGGATTCGGATAATAAAATCAGGTACAACTCTAAAAGGAGACATTGGAGAAGAACTAAGCTGCGTCTATTAGTAATTGCACATGAGATGGCACACATATTTATGTTGTGTGAGCATCATAATCACATTACCATATCAAGCTGAAAATTTCACCATTATCTGGAGAGTTGGACATGTTTTATTGGGAATATATTTTTTCTCTCTGAATCAGTTATGAACACATTGGTTGTCTGGGTTCAGTAATAAATATGTGAGACTTTTCATTAAAAAAAAATTAAAGTTAAATTGCCATGCCATTAATGGAGAAAAGGAGCATTTTAACAAGAACAGTTTTCCCCCACCCCACTTCCATCTGATGCCAATCAAAACATACCACTGGTTATTTAGTAAAAACAATTTAATAAACCCCAGAACAAAAGCAGTGTACTTGTACACAGACATACAAATTAATGTGGAAAGAGAAAATGAAAGAATAAAGAAAACTAAACTCTAGTTGTTAGGGTATCCTGGAACCAAATTGTAGTTTTCCAACTGAGAACGTGTCTTTGTCTGTGTAGAACAGTTCTAGATTCAAGTAGCAGGTACTTTTTTTTTTGAGATGGCGTTTCATTCTTGTTGCCCAGGTTGGAATGCAATGGCATGATCTCAGCTCACCGCAACCTCTACCTCCCGGGTTCAAGTGATTTTCCTGCCTCAGCCTCCCGAGTAGGTGGGATTACAGGCACGCGCCACCATGCCTGGCTAGAAAGTACTCTTTTTTAAATAGATGCCTCCTTTTTTGCTGCCGAACACATCAATTGTATCTTCTTCCTCCACTTTCGGCTGCGCAGGTATCTAGTTCATTGATTTGCTGCTTGTCAAATGCAGATCTGATCTGCCTGACAAACCCTATGCCTCACAATAGGCTCTGGCATTTGAAAGCTTGGCTGGGACTAAGATCTGTTTCCAAAGTGGCTCACACATATGCCTGGCAAGCTAGTGCTGGTTGTTAGCAGGACGCTGCCATTCGTTACCACAAGGACTTCTCCATAGGGTTTCTTGAGAGTCTCATGACATGGCAACTGGCTTCCCCCATTGTGAGTGATCCTGGACTCATGTTTTGATACAGAGAAAGGAATTTCTGCTACTATAACTTTCCTAGCCTATTTCATCACCTCCACCCATTCTTGCCCTTGGGAGGAAGAGGAGTTTCTGGTTGGTAAATTTAGTGGAAGGAATTAAGTATGGTCAGTTAGCTTCTTTGGGCTTATTTTGGAGCAGGTTAATCCTCAGGAGGCAGACATTCTACTCTAATCTATTTTTTGGCCAAACTAAAGGGCCACAAAATAGAAGAGTCTTTGACTTGTCCAGCTATTCCAGGAACTGAGTAGGCTGGGTTGAAGGTAAGCCCATGTGGCTATAGATCTAAAGTCATGATCTCCCATCAGCATTGCCAGTGACATTTTGAGCTCCACCAATATGACGCTATATCAGTTAGTTCTCAACACTGGAAGAGCAGATAGGACCTCTTCCAACCTGAAAATTTGATGGATGGGAATAAAATTAGATTAATTCAGCAAATAATTTGAAGAATGAAACTGTTTCCCACTGGGTAAATCTGAACATCTTCAAGGCTGAGGATATTACTGTGTTCAATTCTTTTCCATACAGCCTAAGAAGGTACTACCAAGACTTCTTCCAGAGGAGTGTTTGGGTAGGGAGAGCACAGGAAATCGGGGGTGGAAATGTAGAGAGAGTGAGTCATTTTTGTTTATCATCCTTGCCGTCAAGTTGTCTTACCTGCTTTGGTCAAATGTCTAGTGGCGTTATTAATGTGAGAAATACCAACCAGTTAAAATTTTCCTGGTAGACTTCTGACTCCAATCTCTACTTCCTGTTGCAACAACAGATCCTCAACAACAACGATGACTACTATAATAATAGTACTTACTATTTTTGAGCACCTACCACAAGCCCAACAGCATCCTTTGAACTTTACATACATTGTTTCTGATGTTTATATGAGCCCTAAGAGGTAGATATTATTTTCATTTTACAAGTGAGGACAATAAGGCCCAGAGAGGTTAAGAAACATGCTGCAGGTCACACAGAGATTGGAACGCCTTTCTGTCTGACTCCAAAGCTCATGCTCTTTTCATTCTGTCACATCTCAACTTTTCAGGGTGGAGAGTGCAGTTAAAGAAGAGAGTGTTCTTGCTTTTTGAGGCTTCTTGACTTCTCCTAGGAGGGTTTTCCAGATAACCCAGAAACTCAGGGGACATTAAGACAGAGGATTCAATTCAGAGATCATCTTACCCTTCCAACAGCCCCATCTCCTGCCCCACTCACTTCCCAGCCATGAAACTGTTATCACATCTAACTCAGAAACGTGCTAAGAGGCCATCTGTTCAGCCAGGAGGTGCCATTATCTTTTATGGTCCTTGAAAATGGTCGTTGCCTGAGTAATTGAAACTGCATTTGACAATGGAAGATGAGATTCTGTGTCTCTCAGGGACCATATCTACATTGCTATTTTGTCTTCCCATGGCAAAAGGAACTTGAAACAACTCTAATATTGAGAGAGGAAAACAGCAATTACCTTAATAGGTGTGGTAGGCAGAACAATGACTTTCCACAGCCATCCATGTCTTTTTCCCTGGGACCTGGGAATATGGTTCCTTACATGGCAAAAGGGACTTTGCAGATGTGATTAAATTAAGAGATTTGTATTGGAGGAGATTATTTTGGATTATCTAGTGGGCCCAATATTATCACAAGGGTCCTTAGGAGGGAAGGAAGGAGGCAGGAGAGTCAGAGAAGATGTGACTACAGCAGCAGAGGATTGCTGACTGGGGGTCATAAGCTAAGGAATGCAGGAAGCCTCTAGAAGCTGGAAAAGGCAAGGAAACAGATGCCCCCTAGACCCCTAGAAGCAACACAGCCATGCTGACACCTTTTAGTCCGGTGAGATCCAGTCAGATTTCTGACTTCTAGAACTGGATGTTAATTTGTATTGCTTTAAGGCACTAAATTTGTGGTAATTTGTTACAGTGGCAGCAGGAAATGAATATGCTAAGATACTCTCTACTCTTCTTCACTTAATTATTTATACAATTGGCCATTAAAAATCCTGGCGAGAACCTCTGTGTCTACTAGGGACCTCGCCATCTAGTCTTTTCTTGCAAAGCAAGAGGCATCGGGCATATCAAGTCTGGCATACCATGTTGTTATTGCCTCTTTTCATAATGGCCTTGTGGAGCAATGAACTTACACAATACTGTTTCATACTGATAAGTAAAGAAACTTTGACAGATCAACACCATTTCTGTGGAGTCAAACACTAGAGGGCTCTGCATAGCCTGTTACTTACTCTGAGATGTAATAAATACAAATCAGCAATAGTACAACTAGTAGATGGCATATGTCCATTTGTGGCTTGTGCTTCTGGAAAACAAGGCATGGCTATCACCACTAGGCAGTTCCCAGGGTTTCCTGAGCCAGCTATTACCAACGGAACTGCTTCAGTGCTAAGGGAAATGAGGTGAAAAAAGTCAATGACTCCCAGTCAAGCTCCAAAGGAAATGGCATAGCTAATGCAAGCTCCTCTGAAGCTGACCCGGTATCTGTCAGTGTTGATGGTTAATGACCCTGGTTGGGGCTCCATTAGAGACTGGGGTAGACAGCATCTTTGTTTTCAACTGAACACTTTAGAAACTGCCTTGTGGATTAAAGATGTCCACTGACTAAATGCCAGCCAGCAGGATAATGATTTAATTAACCCTCCTACTGAAGCTGGTGGGAACCCAAAGCAGTCATTTCCTGGTAGAAACTCTTACCACAAAACAAATTCAATTGATTTCTGCCCACTCCTCTCATCCTCGGTGGAAATCAGAAAGAGCAAAACAATTCCAGCTGGTTAAACCAAAGATGCCTTCCAGAGGGCTTCAATTTGCCAACACTGCAGGGAGCCGGGATGAGCTGGGATCCAATAAACCCCATGCAGCTTTGGCGCAGAGTGTCAGGTCCCTTCTAGATTCTTACACTCCTCTGTGCTCTGGGTTATCTCCTCTATGCACTCTCAGGGGAAATTTCCCCTCATTGATTAAATACTGCATTACCCCTTAATGAGTGTTTATGCACTGGTCACATTACTTGCTAAATCAGAAATAAGGCATTCCTGCCTCAAGCACTGGAAATCATCCCAGTAAGTGGCTAATGCTACGTTTGTCAGGATACCAGAATTTAACATCGAATTAGTCAATCAAATTACCAGAAGGAGATAAAGTGATATTTTGGCATTTCCATTTTACTGATGGGGTTAGAAATCCATGTCCCTCACAATGCATTCCCTGAGCACCTCTGATGTGCTGGCACACTTAGAAAAAGCTAACTAATGCTATGTTAATGTGTACAGTCAGGACCTGAGACCTAAATCTAGGTAGTGTCAGATCATTCACTGTTTGGGATTATTTGCATTTCTATTATTTTGTTGGTGGGAAGATGGCAAGATTAACTTATATAAAATTTAATTCTTGGGTGGGCACTCTGCTAGATGTATCATTTAATCTACAGACTAACTTGCTGTCAATTTGGGTCTTCCAATAAGTAAATGCTGAGATAGAGTCAGGGTTATTGGGGAATAACACTAGTGTCTCTATTTCATTTACTTTGGCTCTGATCTTTGTGATTTCTTTTCTACTGGCAAATTTGGGTTTGGTTTGTTCTTGTTTTTCCGGTTCCTTGAGATGCAACATGAAGTTGTTAATTTTTGATCTTTCTATTTTTTTGATGTAGGCATTTAATGCTATAAGATTCCCTCTTAGCATTGTTTTTGCTGTATCCCAGAGGTTTCGGTATGTTGTGTTTCTGTTTTAACTCATTTCAAAAAAGTTTTAAATTTACATCTTAATTTATTCATTGACCCAATGATAATTCAGGAACATGTTGTTTAATTTCCAGGTATTGTATAGTTTCAAGAATTCCTCGTTATTGATTTCTAGTTTTATTTTGCTGTAGCTTGTGAAGATACTTGTTATGATTTTGATTTTTAAAAATTTGTTGAGACTTGTTTTGTGGTCTAAAATATGGTCTGTCTTGGAGAACGTTCCACTTGCTGATAAGAACACATATTCTACAGTTGGTGTGCAAATTAGTCTATAACATTCTAAGTCAATTTGGTCAAAAGAACAATTAAGTCCATTTTTTTGGTTATTTTTCAGTCTCGATGACCTGTCTAGTGCTATGACTGTGGTAATGAAGTCCTCCACTACTGTATTGCTGTCTATCTCTTTCTGTGTGTCTGCTAATATTTGTTTTATGACCCTGGGTGCTTTGGTGTTGGGTGCATATATATTTAAGATTGTTATATCCTCTTGCTGAATTCGTTCCTTTATCATTATATATTGACCTTCTTTGTGTGTTTTTATTAAACTGTTTTTGATTTAAAGTGTGTGTGTGTGTGTGTTTTGTTTTGTTTTGTTTTGAGATAGAGTCTTGCTCCATCACCCAGGATGGAGTGCAGTGGTACAATCTTGGCTCACTACAATCTCCGCCTTATAGGTTTAAGTGATTCTCCTGCCTCAGCTTCCTGAGGAGCTGGGATTACAGGCACCTGCAACCATGCCCAGCTAGTTTTTGTATGTTTAATAGAGACATGGTTTCACCACGTTGGCCAGGCTGGTCTTGAACTCCTGACCTCAAGTGATCCACCTGCCTTGGCCTCCCAAAGTGCTGGGATTACAAGTGTAAGCCACTGTGCCTGGCCCTAAAGTCTGTTTTATGTGATGTAAGTATAGCTATTCCTGCTTGCTTTTGGTGGTGGGTTTATTTATTTATTTATTTATTTAATTTATTTTTTTGACTGTGTCTTGCTCTGTCACACAGGCAGGAGTGCTCACTGCAACCTCTTCCTCCCAGGTTCAAGCAATTCTCCTGCCTCAGCCTCCTGAGTAGCTGGGATTATAGGCCTGTGCCACCACACCCAGCTAATTTTTGTAATTTAGTAGAGACGGGGTTTCACCATGTTGGTCATGCTGGTCTCGAACTACTGACCTCGTGATCCGCCTGCCTCAGCCTCCTAAAGTGCTGGGATTATAGGCATGAGCCACTGTGCCCAGCCTCTGCTTGCTTTTGGTTTTAAAAAAACGAAGAGGAAATCCTAACTCATTCGATGAGGCCAGTACCACTTCAATACCAAAACTAGACAAGGTCATAAGGAAAAAAAAAAAAACAAAACTAAAGACCAATATTTCTGGTAAATATAGATGCAAAAATCTCCAACAAAATACTAGCAAACCAAATCCAACAGCACATGAAAAAGATAATATACCATGATCAAGTGGTTTTATACTAGGGAGGCAAGGTTGTTTTAACATAAGTAAATTAATAAATGTGACTCATCACATAAAGAGAAGCACAAAAACCACACATGATCATCTCAATAGATGCAGAAAAAGCATTTGCTGAAATTCCTTCATGATAAAAGCCTTCAGACTAAGCATAGAAGGAACATACCTCAAAATAATAAAAGCCATATATGACAAACCCACAGCCAACATCATACTGAATGGGAAAAAGTTGAATGCATTCCCTCTAAGAGCTGGAACAAGAAAATAATGCCCACTTTCACCATTCCTATTCAACATAGTATTCAAAGTCCTAGCCAGAGAAATCAGGCAAGAGAAAAAAATAAAAGTCATGCAAGTTAGAAAAGAGGAAGTCAAATTATTCCTGTTCATTGATATGAACTTATTTCTAGAAAACCCCAAAGACTCCAACAAAAAACTCTTAGATTTTATAAATAAATTAGGTAAAGTTTTATGATACAGAATCAAACTGCAAAAATTAGTAGCATTTCTATATACCAGTAATGATCAAGCTGATAACCAAATCAAGAAGGCAATGCCTTTTACAATAGCTAAAACAAAACAAAACAAAACAAATAACAGCAAAAAAACACACACAAAAAACAAAAAAAAACCCCCAAAAAACCACCATAGGAATATATTTAACCAAGGAGGTGAAATACCTCTACAAAAAAACCTACAAAACACTGAGGAAAGAAATTTTAGATGGCACAAACAAATGGAAAAACCTCCCATGTTCATGGATTGGAAGAATTAATATCATTAAAATGAGTATACTGCCCAAAGCAATCTATAGATTCAATGTAATTCCAATAAAAATACTGTCATTTTTCATAAAATTAAAAAAAATCATGAGATTCATAATGAATAAAAATAAAAGAACCCAAATAGCCAGAGCAATCAAAAAATGGTGTTGGGAAAATTGGATAGCCATATACAGAAGAATGAAACTAGATCCCTATCTCTCACTATATAAAAAAGTCAATTCCAGATGGCTCAAAGGCTCATGTAAGAGCTAAAACTATAAAAATACTAGAAGAAAACCTAGGGAAATTTCTTCTGGGCATTGATCTAGGCAAAGAATTCGTGATTAAGATTTCAAAAGCACAAGAAAGAAAACCAAAAATAGACAAATGGGACTTAAACAAAGAACTATGCACAGCAAAAGAAATAATCAACAGAATAAACATACAACCTGCAGAATGACATAAAATATTTTCAAACTATGCTTCCAACAAAGGATGAATATCCAGAATTTACAAGGTACTCAAACAACTCAACAGCGACAACAAAACAAATAGCCTTATTAAAAAGTGGACAAAGGACATGAAAAGACATTTTTCAAAAGAAGATATACAAATGGCTAATAACATATGAAAAAATGCTCAATATCACTCATAATTAGAGACATGCAAATTAAAACCACAATGAGATACCATCTTGCACCAGTCAGAATGGCTACTAACAAAGACAAAAACAACATGTGTTGGTGAGGATGGGGAGAAAAGGGAACACTTATACACTGTTGATAGGAATGCAAATTATTACAACCTCTATGGAAAACAATATGGAGATTTTTCAAAGAACTAAAAATAGAACTATTCAATCCAGTAATCCCACTACTGGGTATTTACATAAAAGAAAAAAAATCATTCTATCAAAAAGATACCGGCACTCATATGTTTATTGCAGCACTATTCACAATACCAAAGATATAGAGCAACCTAAGTGTCCATCGACAGATGATTGGACAAAGAAAATGTGGTATCTATACCCAACGGAATACTATTCAGCTATTTAAAAAGAATGAAATAATATCTTTTGTTGCAATATGGATGGAACTGAAGACCATTATCTTAAGTGAAACAAATAAGACAAAGACAAATGTTGCATGTTCTCACAAGTGGAAGCTAAATAATGTGTACACATGCACATAAAGTATGAAATGATAGACACCGGAGACTTGGGAGAGTGGAGGGCTGGGAGGCAGGTGAATGATGAGGAATTAGTTAATGGGCATGATGTACATTATTTGGGTGACTGATACACTAAAAGCCCAGACTTCACCACTATACAATATATTCATGTAGCAAAATTATACTTGTACTCCTTAAATTTATACAAAAAAAAATTAAATTAAATTAAAAATGATGCAGTAATCCAGGCAAGAAATGATGAAGACTTGGATTAGGGCATGGCAGTGGGGAAAATCACATTTAGGACATATATTTTGAAGGTAGAATTGATGGTATTTGCTGGTAGACCCAATCCAAGGTATGGGAGAAGAAAAACATCAGAATGACACCAAAGTTGTTGGTCTGTGCAGTGAGAGGTATGGTGTTGCCACTAGCTAAGAAAGAGAAGACTGTAGGAGCAACTGGTTCAGAGGGCTATTAGAAACTCATGCAGCTGTAATAAATTTGAGATATGTAAGCAATAGACACAGAGGTCTGGAGTTCAAAGTAGAGTTCTGTGCTGGAAACATAAATGTAAGAACCATTCACTTATTTTTATTTTTATTTTTTGAGATGGAGTCTCCCTGTGTCACCCAGGCTGGAGTGCAGTGGCCGGATCTCAGCTCACTGCAAGCTCTGCCTCTCGGGTTTATGCCATTCTCCTGCCTCAGCCTCCCCAGTAGCTGGGACTACAGGCGCCCGCCACCTCGCCCGACTAGTTTTTTGTATTTTTTAGTAGTGACGGGGTTTCACCGTGTTAGCCAGGATGGTCTCGATCTCCTGACCTTGTGATCCGCTTGTCTCGGCCTCCCAAAGTGTTGGGATTACAGGCTTGAGCCACTGTGCCCGGCCGAACCATTCACTTATAACTGAAAAATTAAATTTAAAGCAGTGAGTGCAGCTGATATTAATAAGGAAGGAGACCACCCCTCATATTGTCTTATGCCCAATTTCTGCCTCCAAAGAAAGAAGAAGTAAAAACTAAAAGGCAGAAATGAAATCCACAGGCAGACAGCCCAGCGCCGCAACCTGGGCCTGGTAGTTAAAGATCGACCCCTGACCTAACTGGTTCTGTTATCTATAGATTACAGACATTGTATAGAAATGCACTGTGAAAATCCCTATCTTGTTTTGTTCCGATCTAATTACTGGTGCACGCAGCCCCCAGTCACGTACCCCCTGCTTGCTCAATCAATCACGACCCTCTCACATGCACCCCCTTAGAGTTGTGAGCCCTTAAAAGGGACAGGAATTGCTCACTCAGGGAGCTCGGCTCTTGAGACTGAAGTCTTGCCGATGCCCCCGGCCAAATAAACCCCTTCCTTCTTTAACTTGGCGTCTGAGGAGTTTTGTCTGCTGCTTGTCCTGCTACATTTCTTGGTTCCCTGACCGGGAAGCGAGATGAATGGTGGATGGTTGAGGCAGCTCCTTAGGCGGCTTAAGCCTGCCCTGTGGAACATCCTGCGGGGGACTCGGACCAGCCCGAGCAACGCGGATCCTGGGAGCGCTCCCAGGTAGGCATTTGCCCCGGTGGGACGCCTCGCCAGAGCAGTGTGTGGCCCCTGTGGAGGATCAACGCAGTGGCTGAACACCGGGAAGGAACGGGCACTTGGAGTCTGGACATCTAAAACTTGGTAAGACTAGTCTTTGAAACTTGCGCACTCTGTTTGAGTGGAAGCATGGCCTGATCACCCAAGGCGTGCCTTTATTGGCACTTTGGTTTTGGTTTTGACTTGGTTTGAATTGCTTGACAGGATTGGTCTTGGGAACTTGCCTACTCCATTTGAGTGGAAGCGTGGCCTGATCACCCATGGTGTGCCTTTATCGGCACTTTGGTTTTGGTTTTGATTTGGTTTGAATTGCTTGACAGGACTGGTCTTGGGAACTTGCCCACTCCATTTGAGTGGAAGCGTGGCCTGATCACCCACGGCGTGCCTTTATCAGCACTTTGGTTTTGGTTTTGACTTGGATTGAATTGCTTGACAGGATTGGTCTTGGGAACTTGCCTACTCCATTTGAGTGGAAGCGTGGCCTGATCACCCATGGTGTGCCTTTATCGGCACTTTGGTTTTGGTTTTGATTTGGTTTGAATTGCTTGACAGGACTGGTCTTGGGAACTTGCCCACTCCATTTGAGTGGAAGCGTGGCCTGATCACCCACGGCGTGCCTTTATCAGCACTTTGGTTTTGGTTTTGACTTGGATTGAATTGCTTGACAGGATTGGTCTTGGGAACTTGCCTACTCCATTTGAGTGGAAGCGTGGCCTGATCACCCACAGTGTGCCTGTACTGGCACTTTGGTTTTTGTTTTTGACTTGACTTGGATTGCTTGATACTTTGGTTTTGGTTTTGACCTGGCTTGGATTTCTGGATACTCTGATTTTGGTTTTGATTTTGGTTTGGTGTAAACTACAGAAGTGTGTGTGTGCCCTTTTTACCTGTTCTTTGTTTTGTGGTGTGCGTGTGGTGTGAGTGTGGTGTTTTGTCTAGAGGAAACACGGGTGAGGCACAAAGTAAGACCACTCCACTAGGAACTATGTGGAAAATTTTCAAAAAAAGGATCTAAGGGAGACTATGGAGTACTATGACACCAGGAACACTTAAAACTTTGTGTAAGATAGACTGGCCAGCATTAGAGGTAGGTTGGCCATTAGAAGGAAGAGTGGACAGGTCCCTTGTTTCAAAGGTATGGCACAAGGTAACCTGTAAGCCAGGAAACCCAGACCAGCTTGTTTTAGATCCCCTGCCCCCAACACACAGTGGTTGAGAGAACAGCAGCATAAGCGGCTGGCAGAGGCAAAGAGAGAGAAAGGAAGAGACAGAGAGGAAGAGACAGACAAAGAGGGTGTCAAGGAGAGAGAGAGAGAGAGAAAGAGGCAGAGAGAGAGGAAGAGACAGAGGCAAAAGGAAAGTCAAAGAGAGAAAGAAAGAGAGATATATATAAGTAGTTAAGAAAAAAAAAAAGTGTACCCTATTCCTTTAAAAGTCATCATACCAATTCTAATTTGGACAAAACAAGGTCTTATTAATAGCAAAAGATAATTAAAATCCCAAACTTACAAGGTTTTCAACAAAAGTAAAGTTTGCTAAAAGTTAACAGTGTAACATGTATTATAGTAATTCTATTCTTGTGGCCTTAGACAGTCTAGTCCACAGACATAAAAAAGGGTTCGCCTTGGAAAAGAAAAAGAATGGTTATCATCTTCACAAAAAAAAAAAAGGGGGGGGGAGTTTATATAAAAAGAGTGTTATATGGTAAATTCTTGTCCTGAAATAAATTAACTGGTTGTTTAAAGAAAGAAATGTTTGTAATAAGTCAGAAAGTTAAGGCATATAAAAAAAAATTGCCTGTAAAAGTTGTGAAAGAAAAAAAAAATGGTTATAAAAAAATGTGTGTTGGCTGGGCGCGGTGGCTCATGCCTGTAATCCCAGCACTTTGGGAGGCTGAGGTGGGCAGATCACGAGGTCAGGAGATCGAGACCATCCTGGCTAACACAGTGAAACCTCGTCTCTACTGAAAATACAAAAAAATAAAAATTAGCCAGGCGTGGTGGCAGGTGCCTGCAGTCGCAGCTTCTAGGGAGGCTGAGGCAGGAGAATGGCGGGAATCCGGGAGGCGGAGCTTGCAGTGAGCCGAGATAGCGCCACTGCACTCCAGCCTGGACGACAGAGCGAGACTCTGTGTCAAAAAAAAAAAAAAAAAAGTGTGTTAAAAAAAGAATTTATGCAAAAAATGTTGTATAATTTAAAAGTAACTAGGCCTCCTGAATGTAAAACTATTGAAAGAAAAAAAAACACACACACAGTTTATGTGCAAGATGTGTAAGGAAAGCAGAATATACCATTGGTAAAAGGATTATAAGGAGGCATAAGAATGTATATTTTTACCTATATTAAAAAGTTAAAAATTACTGTTTTGAAGGTTTAAGCAAGGTTTAAAATGTTAATTGTAAAGAACATTCTGTGTGTAAACATATTAGCTAAAGTTACAGAAGTATCATCCAGTTTTTCTGTGAACTGGACATTAAAATAAAAGCATAACAGGTTTTTCTTAAAGCACCAACCTGCTCTTTAGCAAAAATTGTAAAAGATTAAAAAGAGTCTATAAAATCTTACCTTGTGGTCAAACATTAAAAATTAAATAAATATGTCCACAAGGTTTTATTAAAATTAGGTTTAACATTAATAACACACAAATATAAAGATAAAATTTAGCTTATCTAGTATAGAAATCATACGAGAAGCACTGTTAAATGTAAAATGGTATTTGGATTTCCTTGGTTTAAAACTAATAAAAATAGGTGCTAAAGGAAATTCATCAGTAAAAAGGCTCTAAAAATTATATACTTGGTTTATCTTCAACTTTCCTTTCTCGCAAAAAGAAAAATAAATAAATAAAAAATAAAACCAAAGAAAACCCTAGAAGTCTTTTAACACATGTACTACCCCTAGAATTTCCAGCAAACCAGCACCAGCCTGAAGATCACATTCTCATCGAAAGGTGGAAAGAAGAAAAACTTGAGCCAGCCTGGGAAGGACCTTACCTTGTGCTGCTAACCACCAAGACTGCTGTTCATACAGCAAAAAAAGGATGGGCTCATCACACCCGAGTCAAGAAAGCACCACCCGCTCCAGAGTCGTGGGCCATAGTCCCAGGGGAAAACCCTACCAAACTAAAGCTAAGAAAAATTTAACTCTTTTAATCTATTCTATTACTCTTTCTTCTGTCCTCGTTCTATTGCTGACCATCTAGTTATTGATATAACCAAGTCAATTTCACCTCAAACTATTGCTTGCCTTGTTATACCCTGTGAGGACTTGCCAAGTCAAAGACAGCTTTCTACTTCAGAAAAGTACTTCTGTCCGTCCTGACTCTCCTCAGGCTGGGCATTAGTAAACTAGGACCATTTAATCTGGGGAGATTTCGATAAAGACCCCAGTGCCAACCAGGAGTATTGCCCCCCGATGTAGAGCATTCGTGCCATAGTTGGTCCAACTTTCTGTGGACCACTAAAGAGCAAGGATGGACTGCCACAACTGATTTTGTAATTTCCCTAAAACCATACATTCATTTTACTAGAGGATCATAGAAGTTAAAGACTTAAAAAAACTTTAGCTATTAAGACAGGATACCAAGATGCAAACGCCTGGTTAAAATGGATCAAATATTCCATCTGCACATTAAACAAAAGCAATTGTTATGCTTGTGCACATGGCAGGCCAGAGGCCCGGATTGTCCCCCTTCCACTAAGGTGGTCCTCCAGTCGACCAGGTGTAGGCTGCATGATAGCTCTTTTCCAGAACTCTACAGCCTGGAGTAATAAGTCATGCCAAGCTCTCTCTGCTATATCCCAAAGTCCCTACAGGTCAGCCTCTGAGGGCCATCCAGCTTCCGTCTCCCAACACTAAGTTCACTTCATGTCTCTCACGGCAGGGAGGAAACTTAGCATTCCTTGGAGACCTGAAAGGATGCAGTGAGCTTAAGAATTTTCAAGAGCTTATCAATCTGTCAGCCCTTGTTCATCCCTGAGCAGATGTGTGGTGGGGTATTGTGGTGGACCTTTGCTAGGCAGTCTGCTAAATAACTGGAGTGGCACTTGTACTTTAGTCCAATTGGCTATCCCTTTCACCCTGGCATTTCATCAACCAGAAGGGAAAAATAATAATAAGATATCATAAAGCGAGAGAAGCCCCTTACGGGTTTTTCAACTCTCATGTCTATTTAGATGCAATTGGAGTCCCACGAGGAATACCAGATCAATTTAAAGCTTCAAATCAAATAGTTGCAGGATTTGAGTCAATATTTTAGTAGGTGATGGTTAATAAAAATGTAGATTAGATAAACTACATCTATTACAACCAACAGCAATGAGCTTTTCATGAGTTAAAAGAAAAACTCATGTCGGCCCCAGCCCTGAGGCTACCTAACCTGACAAAACTCTTTACACTCTATGTGTCAGAAAGAGAAAAAATGGCAGTTGGAGTTTTAACCCAGACTGTGGGGCCTGGCCAAGGCCAGTGGCCTATCTCTCAAAACAACTAGACAGAGTTAACAAAGGCTGGCCCCCAGGTCTAAGGGCCCTAGCAGCAAAGGCCCTGTTAGCACAAGAAGCAGATAAACTAACCCTTAGGCAAAACCTGAATATAAAGCCCCCCATGCTGTGGTAACTTTAATAAATACCAAAGAACATCAATGGTTAACAAATGCTAGAATAACCAAGTACCAAAGCTTGCTGTGTGAAAATCCCCACATAACCATTGAAGTTTGCAAAACCCTAAACCCCACCACCTTGTTCTCAGTATCAGAGAGCCCAGTTGAACATAACTGTGTAGAGGTGTTAGACTCAGTTTATTCTAGCAGGCCCAACTTCTGAGACCATCCTTAAACATTAGTAGACTGTAAGTGGTACAAGGATGGGAGCAGCTTTGCCAACCCCTGCAAAGTGACTCTGAAGACGACGACAAGCCCTGCTCCAGTCACACCCAGAAGCTGACTGGTCCATGCACGGCTGAAGCATGAGGAAACTCATCGCAGGACTCATTTTCCTTAAAATATGGACTTGTACAGTAAGGACTTCAACTGACCTTCCTCAGACTGAGGGCTGTTCCCAGTGTATACATCAAGTCACTGAGGTAGGACAAAAGGTTGCTAAGGTCCTATTATTTTACGGTTATTATAAGTGTACCGGAACTCTAAAAAGAACTTGTTTGTATAATGTTATTCTATACAAGGTATGTAGCCCAGGAAATGACCAACCTGATGTGTGTTATGACCCATCTGAGCCTCCCATGACCACAGTTCTTAAAATAAGATTAAGGACTAAGGACTGGTGGGAGTTCATAAATGATATGAGTAAAGTGTTAGCCAAAAAAAAAAAAGGGTGCCCAAACAAATCACCTTAAAATTTGATGCCTGTGCTGTCATTAATAGTAGTAAGTTAGGAATAAGGTGTGGTTCTCTTAATTAGAAAAGAGGCTATATGGCAGAAAATAAGTACATCTGTCATAAATTAGGACTGTGTGGAAATAAATGTAAATACTGGTCTTGTGTCATTTAGGCCACTTGGATAAAAGAAAAGAATGGGCCGGGTGTGGTGGCTCAAGCCTGTAATCCCAGCACTTTGGGAGGCCGAGACGGGCGGATCACTAGATCAGGCGATCGAGACCATCCTGGCTAACATGGTGAAACCCCGTCTCTACTAAAAAAATACAAAAAACTAGCTGGGCGAGGTGGCGGGCACCTATAGCCCCAGCTACTCGGGAGGCTGAGGCAGGAGAATAGCATGAACCCGGGAGGTGGAGCTTGCAGTGAGCTGAGATCCGGCCACTGCACTCCAGCTTGGGCGACAGAGCGAGAATCCATCTCAAAACAACAACAACAACAACAACAACAACAACAAGAAAAGAAAGATGAAAAGGATCCAGTTCACCTTCAGAAACGAAAAAATGGCCCTTCCTGTACTAAGGGACAATGTAACCCCTTAGAGCTAGTAATAACCAATCCCCTTGATCCTTGCTGGAAAGAAGAGGAGTGTGTGACCATTGGAATTGATGGGGCCAGACTGGATCCTCGAGTAAATATCTTGGTTTGAGGAGAAGTTTACAAACGCTCTCCTGAGCCAGTGTTTCAAACTTTCTATGATGAACTAAATGTACCAGTACCAGAAATTCCAGGAAAAACAAGAAATTTGTTTTTGCAATTAGCCGACCATGTATCCCAGTCTCTCAATGTCACTTCACGTTATGTATGTAGAGGAACTATAATAGGAGATCAGTGGCCATTGGAAGCCTAAGAATTAGTGCCTACAGACCCAGTTCCTGATGAATTCCCAGCTCAAAAGAATCACCCTGATAATTCCTGGGTCCTAAAAGCCTCAATTATTAGACAATATTGCATAGCTAGAGAAGGAAAAGAATTCACTCACCCTGTAGGATGACTTAGTTGTCTGGGACAGAAACTGTATAATGGTACCACAAAAACAGTCACTTGGTGGAGTTCCAATCAAACAGAGAGGAATCCACTTAGCAAATTCTCAAAGTTGCAAACCGTGTGGACCCACCCGGAGTCCCACCAGGACTGGACAGCCCCCACTGAGTTGTATTGGATATGCGGGCATAGAGCTTATGTCAAATTACCTGACCAGTGGGCAGGTAGTTGTGTTATTGGCACTATTAAACCATCTTTCTTCCTACTGCCCATAAAAACAGGTGAACTCCTGGGCTTCCCTATCTATGCTTCTCATAAAAAAAGAAGCATAACTATAGGAAATTGGAAAGATGATGAATGGGCCCCTGAGAGAATCATACAATATTATGGGCCTGCTACTCGGGCACAAGATGGCTCATGGGGAAACCGGACCCCCATTTACATGATCAACCGAATCATACAGTTACAATCTGTCTTAGAAATAATCACTAATAAAACCAGCACAGCCTTGACTATTCTGGCCCGGCAAGAAACTCAGATGAGAAATGCTATCTATCAAAATAGATTGGCTCTTGACTACTTGCTAGCAGCTGAAGGAGGGGTCTGTGCAAAATTTAACCTTACTAATTGCTGTCTACACATAGATGATCAAGGGCAAGTAGTTGAAGACATAGTTAGAGATATGACAAAACTGGCACATGTGCCCGTGCAAGTGTGGCATGGATTTGATCCTGGGGCCATGTTTGGAAAATGGTTCCCAGTGCTAGAAGGATTTAAAACTCTTATAATAGGAGTTATAATAATAATAGGAACCTGCCTACTGCTCCCTTGTTTGATATCTGTACTTCCTCGAATGATTAAAAGCTTCATTGCTACCTTAGTTTGCCAAAATGCCTCAGCACAAATGTACTATATAAATCACTATTGATCTGTCTTGCAAGAAGGCATGGGTAGTGAAAATAAAAGTGAGAACTCCCAATAATAAAATGAGTGAGAGTCTCAAAAGAGGGGAATAAGGGAGGAGACCACCCCTCATATTGTTTTATGCCCAATTTCTGCCTCCAAAGAAAGAAGAAGTAAAAACTAAAAGGCAGAAATGAAATCCACAGGCAGACAGGCCAGCACCGCACCCTGGGCCTGGTAGTTAAAGATTGACCCCTGACCTAACTGGTTCTGTTATCTATAGATTACAGACATTGTATAGAAATGCACTGTGAAAATCCCTATCTTGTTTTGTTCCGATCTAATTACTGGTGCACCCAGCCCCCAGTCACGTACCCCCTGCTTGCTCAATCAATCACGACCCTCTCACATGCACCCCCTTAGAGTTGTGAGCCCTTAAAAGGGACAGGAATTGCTCACTTGGGGAGCTTGGCTCTTGAGACAGATGTCTTGCCGATGCCCCCGGCCGAATAAACCCCTTCCTTCTTTAACTCGGTGTCTGAGGAGTTTTGTCTGCCACTCGTCCTGCTACATTACCAAGGGAGGGAGTGGACACAGATAAGAGAGGACCGACGTCTGAACCCTGGGCTCTCCAACCTTTAGACACCAAGAGAGAGAAGAAGAAATTAGCAAAAGAGATTGAGAAGAAAAATAGGAAGAAAAACAGCTAAAAGAAGCAAATATTTCAAGTGGTCAACTGTGTTAAATGCTGATGATGGGGCATGTAAAGTGAAAACTGTGAAATAACCATCGGATTAAGAATGTAGAGAGATCATTGGAGACCTTGAAAAAAGTAGCTTCAGTGAGATGGTGGGGATGAAACCTGATTGAAGTGGGTTCTAAAGAATTTGGAAATAGTATGTATCTTCTTCCTTCTTCCTTCTTCCTTCTTCCTTCTTCCTTCTTCCTTCTTCCTTCTCCTTCTCCTTCTTACCACTCTTAGAATTGAAATATATATATATTCTAAGGAGCTCGCTTATAAGGAGAAGGAGAAAATTAGGGCAATGTTTGGAGGGAGAAGTGGGATCGAGACAGGGTTTTAGAATATGGGAAATGCAACAGCCTGTTTGTATATTGATGAAAATTGTTCAGTCAAGAGGAAAAAATTGATAGTACAGGAGAGAGAAGGGAGAATTTCTAGTGTGAGGCCTTGAGTAAGAGGGGTGAGAAGGGATCTAGTGCATGTGTGGAAAGGCTGAAAAGGTGTGAAGATTCAAGATGTGGAATCATTTGGAGGAATTAGGAAATGAACAGAAAAGAATCCTTCAGAATTTGCCAGTCACTATAACCCTTCTCTTGATTATTTTGGGCACATGTGCTTGCCTAATACAAGCCAATTTTGATTGTCAGGCTTCCTCCAAAGTCGTAACTTAGTTGGGAGGTGGGTAATTTGTGCACAGCGAAGGCAGCCATATAACCCAAGCATGGTATACTTCTTTTTTTTTGGAGATGGAGTTTCGCTCCTGTTGCCCAGGCTGGAGTGCAATGGCGCCATCTCGGTTCACTGCAACCTCCACCTCCCGGGTTCAAGTGATTCTCCTGCCTCAGCTTCCTGAGTAGCTGGGATTACAGGTATGTGCCACCACGCTGGGCTAATTTTTGTACTTTTAGTAGACAAGGGGGTTTCTCCAAGTTGGTCAGGCTGGTCTTGAACTCCCGACCTCAAGTGATCCACTTGCCTTGGCCTCCCAAAGTGCTGGGATTACAGGTGTGAGCCACCGTGCCCGGCCAAGCATGGTATACTTCTTCAGAACTTCTATAGCTGCCATATCACACCCTTGGCTCTTAAGTGGGTGGTCAACTCAGATCTCAAGATCACCTTCACATACATTTAACTCTGAGAGAATAGAAATGGAACAGTTAAACATGCAGGAAAAGGGCAACAGCCCTGAAAGCTTCAGAATTAGACAAGAATACAGAGGTGAGGCACAGGAAACAGCACGATGCTGCTGAGCGCCCAGCCACAGAAAGGAGTCGCACTGGAGGGAGCTCTGGGGTAGGGGTTCTAATAAGTGGAGAGGTCTGCTTACTTAAAAATTCTGTTGGGGGAGATAGTCATTCACATTCTGCTTCTGTTACTAAATTTTGTTCAACATTTCAACCAATAAATTCAGAGGTTGGCAAAGGTGGAGCATAAGATAATTTTCACCGACTGGCTCTCTACAGGCTCAATTAACTGCCTTCTTCACCGGAGGTGAGTATGGAGAGCTTCAAAGGCTTTCAAGGTAACAGTAGAGTGCTCAGCATTCCAAGGGAGTGAGTGAAGGAAGACTTGGCACACTATGAAAGGTACAACTCTGTGCCTTTACCTAGTCCTTTCTTAGGTCCACATACTTCCTGCCTTAGGAAATCTTCAAGGCAGGGTCACAAATTATATAAAGAGGATATATTTGAAGGTTGAAAAATTAACTTGATCTAGTAATTGTCCACAGGTTGTAGTCCATGCCTTTATTTATTTCTTTATTTAGAGACGGAGTCTTACTCTGTCACACAGGCTAGAGTGCAGTGGCATGATCTCGGCTCACTGCAAACTGCACCTCCTGCATTCAAGCAATTCTCATGCTTCAGCCTCCCGAGCAGCTGGGATTACAGGCATGTGCCACCTTGCCCAGCTAATTTTTTTATTTTTAGTAGAGATGGGGTTTCAACATTTTGGCCAGGCTGCTCTTGAACTCCTGGCCTCAAGGGATCTGCCCGCCTCGGCCTCCCAAAGTGCTGGGATTACAGGCGTGAGCCACTGCACCTGGCCAATGCCTTTATTTTGACAGAATAACAAAGAAATATACAAACTGTCAGGCCTCTGAGCCCAAGCCAAGCCATCGCATCCCCTGTGACTTGCACGTATACACCCAGTTGGCCTGAAGTAACTGAAGAATCACAAAAGAAGTGAAAATGTCCTGCCCCACCTTAACTGATGACATTTCACCACAAAAGAAGTGAAAATGGCCGGTCCTTGCCTTAAGTGATGACATTACCTTGTGAAAGTCCTTTTCCTGGCTCATCCTGGCTCAAAAAGCTCCCCCACTGAGTACCTTGTGACTTTCACTCCTGCGGGCCAGAGAACAACCTCCCTTTGACTAATTTTCCTTTACCTACCCAAATCCTATAAAACGGCCCCACCCTTATCTCCCTTTGCTGACTCTCTTTTTGGACTCAGCCCGCTTGCACCCAGGTGATTAAAAAGCTTTATTGCTCACAAAGCCTGTTTGGTGGTCTCTTCACACGGGCGCGCATGACACATACAATAACCAACAGTAATCTAAAAATTGAAATGGGTAACAGTTAAGTGGAACACAAAGTCCATATAGATTATAATTAATAAAAAATTTTACTGCCGATATACAACTAAAAATCAGTCAATTAGTCTAGATATGACAAAGAATAAACACAAACTCAATTTATGCCTTGAGGCTTGACAACTTTGCTGAATTATGAAGCCTCCAGCGAAGATAGACATAATTTGTTACCTAAATATAAGAACTATGAGCAACAGTTTCCTATCACTTGTTGGCCAGTTGATGAACTGATTCTTGATGATTGACACTAACAAACTGATTACATATGTGTGTATATACACCTTAAGGGAATGGAAAGATACCTGTGAGAGAAGAAGAAAAGGATGATAAAATAAAATAAAATTAAAAAAACACTGCATAACAGTGATGTCTTTCAAAGGCAGATAACTGAGTTCTATCTGTAAACTTCCTTTGCTTGTGAATTCATTTGTAAACACTAACCTATATCTAGTTCACTCAATTTGAGAATATTTAATAAGAAAAACTTTATTATTTAAATCACACTCATTTTATTTTTTGGAAAAGGAAAAAATAAATGTAATTATAAACCCACAGTAACAAACCATAGAAAAAGTTAAGTATCTTTCACAAAGAATGAGAATAACTTAGGAAAAGAATTGAAAACATTAGTAGGACTCTGCGAAAGTATTTCCCAGCATTTTTACAAGCTCTAGCAGCCTCTGTAGGGGTGAAAAAGTAATCCCTTTTTACTACCCATCGCCAGGATCCTGGCAGATACTTCTACAACAAAAGGCAGGTGAGCAAGAGAGAAGCACAGCACATTTGCTTAACAAAGTTTTATGTGACATGGGAGCTTTTGAAATGAAGACCCAAAGATCCAAGGAAAACTGTGTAGATTTCTGTTTTTCTTTGACGGAGAATGGACAGGCATGTAGAAACGCGATTGGACAAACGATTGAATGAAAACCAACTGAGAGGGAACTAAGCCCTGTTTGTGCAGATTCTTCCTCGCCAATCTGGAGCATTTCTTCCTTTGGGGGTTGAGGGCAGAACACCCGTCATTTGGCAGCCTTTAGGGGAGAAGGGAGAAAGTCAGACAGTAATTTCTTGCTTTGAGGGAAAGGAGTTCTACTTTCTATGACTGACTTCAGGAGAGAAATGAGGGAAAGTGAAGGAAGATGGGAGAAGGTCAGAGAGAATTTTTTGCTCTTCTAGGGATGGAAAAATTCCACCTCCACCCTCTTAGGGTCTTGGCTGGGTCTGAGAATTAAATTAATGTCATATAGATTAACAGGTGAAAAGCATACAAATTTATTTAATACGAGTTTTACATGGCAGGGGAGCCCTCATAGATAAATGAAGACCCAAAGAAGCAGTTAGAGTGAGTTACTTATATACTGAATTGGACAAGGAATTATAAGTTGTGAAGAAGCAACTAACTTGTGTAGAGAGGCTGTAAAAGATAAGAGTTATTCTGTCAAAGTCTGCAGTATTCTCTTGGTTTTAACTTTTCATCCTTGAAGATAAGGATGCTGTCTTTCCTCATAGTATAGGGAGAGTGTCTTCCACACTGGAATTTCATCTTCAGCTCTTAAGAAACAGCATGAAGGTCAAAGTGATCTTCCGGCATCTGCTGTTTTTCAGGTGTCTTTAACTTAAACAGTCAACGTGCCAGAATATCATATTTTAACACCTTAACTTCCGAGGCCCTCCCAGCCTCCTTCAGTTCAGAGTATCCAGTATGCCAAAGTACCAGACTTTGGGGTATCATGCTCTGAGCTCTAATACCTCTTAAATATGGTGATGGTCATTTTAAAACATATTATTTTTATACAAAAATATGTAGGTATTAGAAAATATAGATTTAAAAAAATTACTTGCAATTCCACTTTCCAGAAAGGATAGAATTTGCATTTTGGTGACTATCTTTTCAGAATGTTTTCTATATGGTAATAGCTTTCAGGCAGAGAAAAGAAATGAAGTGGCAGAGATGATATCAAATACTGTGATATTTTGAGAAATCCTTTGAGGAATATATATATATATATACACATACATATATATATATATATACACATACATATATATATATATATATGACAATTCCAAATTATTTCAAAGTAATTGACAAATCAAAAACTTTGCACAAGAAGGAGTAAGACCTAGAAGACGATGACAACATCACAGAGAACGAGTGGGGGTAGACAGCAGCCATGAGAGGTGATCTATTTGTAAGTCAGAAAATACTGTTGTCTTGACTGGTTTTGAAAATTCATCAAAAGAGGAGGAAGAGTAGAGATATAAAATGAGAACTATCAGAATGTAGTTTTGAAACTTGTTTCAAGTATGTTGGCAGGCAGTGGTCGGGGAGGGCGCTCAGTGTATCAGTGCACTCCATACTTGAGTTGAGGTGAAAAATGCATGAATGTCACAATAGCAGATTGAAACACTGAGCCCTTGGAGACCAGAACAAAGAGGAAGTGGAGAAGGGATTCCACCACCAGGTGGTAATACTCACCAGTCCAAAGGGATATAAGAGAGGGAAAAATCATTGCATTCAATCAGAACCTTATGCTCTGATGCCAAACTTACACTGCCCAGCTAATGGAAGTGGTTTGACCCGTTGACCTGCGGGGTACAACATTAATACTTTAAAGACTCATCACATGTCCTCTTGAGAAAAGAGTACACTCCTTCCAGGATGCTTCTGACACTTCACTCCCTGTTCCAGTAGCAGCTGAAAGATTATGCCTCTTTTGACTGGGTTTCCTTGTAACCCTGACTAAAAACTACCTTAGGCTTGAGGGGTTGGATGGTCCATCTCCCTGGGCCAAGCCTGGAGTCAGAGGTTCTCAGTTAATTCAACTGAGATCAAATCTTGCTGTGTAATTAAATCACAGCAAAAACTACAATGATATGGAGGCGAGAAGACACCCTGTGGTTTGGAACATAACCCAGTTTGCTATTAAAATGAACAGGGTGTCTACAGCTAACAACAGTGTATATTTCTAAATAGCTAGAAGAGAAGAGTTGAAATGTTCCCAATACAAAGAAATGATAAATGTTTGAGGTGATGGATACCCTAAAGACCCTGATTTGATCATTACACATCATATGCATGTTCAAAATATTACACATGCCCCATAAATATGTACAAATAGTATTTATCAATGAAAAAAAATGTATGTATAAAATGAGCAGGGCGTGAGTTCTGGATGACTTGTAGAAATACTGCCATTAAACACAAAACACGTTTGCTAGAGTGCAAAGGTCAGAGTGAGAATGAGTCATTGAGTCCTGGAGAACTCAGGGCCATTAGCTGTAGTCAAACATCAGCCCTGCCAATCATTACTAATTGATGACCTAGGATTCTGCTCAGAGTCCCCCACTAAATGCTAGCCATGTGTCAGCCATCATGCTGCCCAAGAGAATCATTTAGTAGACATTCTGAGAGACCTGGGGTGCCTGAGCCAATGTGAGAACAAGATGGCAAAGTTCACACACGTAAGTGTAAAATTCATCACTGTACTGTAGGTGAACTCAAGTTTGGTCTTTTAAAGTCATTCATCAAAAAAGAAAAGGCAAATGCAAAGGTATTGTCTTCATAATTTTTCCTCATCACTTGAGAGCACAGGCTGGGAAAATGAGGCTCCAGAAAATGCCCAAATGTGTTGTTAGTGCTATAGGAAATTTCAAAGGATAGGGTATGGATCTACCTGGAGAGATCAGACATGATTTAAACATCTAAAGAACAAGTCATGGCAATATAGACCTTATATTCAGGGCTTTTCACCTATATCTTCTTTCTGTTAACTAGTAGTGTGCTACAGGGGAGCCCAGGGAGCTGCCTTTTAAGCCCCAAATCTATCTCTTCTCCTTAACTTCTCTCTGGGTAGGGGCACAGAGTCTTAGTCCTCACCACACCTCCAATTCCAAGGAGTAATCTGGTATTGCAGAAGCATTCAGTTCTTCTTTCCCTTGCATCAAAAACATTCAAGTGAATCTGAGTCCAGAGAGGGGAGCACATCCTAAGTGTAAATAGCTCCTTTCAAACCCTTTGGAGTCTTTCTTTTTCTTCCTCCCTCTGTCTCCTGTGTTTACCCATCCTGAGGTCCTTCCTCAGGAGCACTCTCCGAAAAAGGCCTAAGATTTGCTGCTGTGTTCCAATTCTGGTCAGATCCCTATTTGGTACTTTAATGGGTTAGAGAATTTGAAAGATCAGGGGAAATCCTAAACTGGACAGAACCTAGATGTTTACAAGACCCTCTCCCTTGGTCTTAGAGTGAAAATGACATTTATTCAATAAATATTGATTGAGTCCCTGTGGTGTTGCAAAGCTTTGCATGTAGAGAATGTAAACTTTTTCTGTTTCACTGATGATTTTAGTCATTTAATAATAAAATCCCCACTCCCTCTAAGACAACCTTTCTTCTCTCCTGCTTCTTGATGAAACAGTCTATTCTTGGATTAACGTCAGCTCTTTATCCAAAGCTGGGCTGACAAGCTTCAAAGACATTTTAGTAACAACCCCATTGCTGTTTCTACCACTTACTTGTCACTGTGATATGAGAACGCAGAACTAGGAATTTTGGGTGCTCCTAGCTCCACCCAGGTGAAATCTGGTCCCCGAGAGAGGAGAGTAGGCTGTCAGCTAAATTGCATACACAGCATCTTGCCTGCAAGAGTCTGAATGCTCTGAAAACTCTCTGGTCTTATGATGCCTCTACTCTGCAAAAGGATCATTGCTGAGGTCAAATGACTCTCCCCATCATCACTCAGTAACTGAACAGCTACACCAAAAATAGAATCCTGCCTAGTACTCCTGTCTCTCAAGCAGGACCATAAAACATTGCAAACAGGAGGAAGCAGGAAGAAGTCCCCCATGAAGTCCTTGTCCCTGATAAAAAACAAAAGCTCACCTGGCCTCTGAAGTCATAACAGTTCTTGAGGCTTGGAGTGTGCCGCCATCCTCCCCAAACACACCTCGACTCTGAAAGTGACCCTAGAAAGGCTATGACTGCTAAGCAGCAGGCAGAACAGGCAGGTGCATTTGCTATGTTGCAGAGCAGCATTCCATAAGGATAATGTAAATTCCACTTGAGCCAAACTGCTACTGGGGACTGGACTCAAGTCATGCCCTCAGGTTGCAGAAAGGGGATGATGGATACTGGCCTTGCAGTTCTCTGCACTTGCTGGATGATACATGGAGCAGTGGTGTTGGCCTCTGAGGGTGGCTGCCCAGTCGTTGACTGGAGCAGGGGTACAAAGCAGCACAGCACGGTGGTGGCTAAGATTCTGCAGTAAGACTACCTGAGTTTGCTACCATTTAGCTGTGCGAATTTACTTCACTTCTTTCTGTCTCCATTTCTTTATCTGTAAAATGCAGATGATAATAGCACCTACCTCATAGGGTCCATGGTTAGGATTAAGTGAGTTAATGTGAGTAAAGTACTCAGTACCTGGCATGTAGTAAGAACTAAAATTCACTATGTTACTCCATGGGCTATTAGAATAGGTCACTTTTAAAAATTACAGTTTTGGCTGGGCGCAGTGGCTCACACCTGTAATCCTAGCACTCTGGGAGGCCAAGACGGGTGGATCACCTGAGGTCAGAAGTTTGAAACCAGCCTGGCCAACATGGTGAAACCCCATCTCTACTAAAAATATAAAAAAATTAGCTGGACATGGTGGCGTGTGCCTGTAGTCCCAGCTACTCAGGAGGCTGAGGCAGGAGAATTGCTTGAACCCGGGAGGCGGAGGTTGCAGTGAGTTGAGATCATGCCACTGTACTCCAGCCTAGGTGACAGAGTGAGACTCCATCTCAAAAAAAAAAAAAAAAAAAAAAAAAAAAGATGGTTATAAATAGCCATGTGCTGGTAAATGTTTAACAACCAGCTCTTTAGGAAAAAAGCTCTGACGTGTAATGTTTACTGATTTTCATGGTTTAAATATTTCCACTATGATTAATTACAAACTACCAATGTGACAGCATTGGATGCAGAGCTGGGAGGAAGTAAAAGTGTTCACGGTCAGCTCCCAAGAGCCAGCATGTCACTGTTATGAAGCCCAGCTGGTAAAATGAAAGATGTGAAAAAATAAGAATAAAATTTGAAATACAAAATTATCACCAACTATGTAAAAAACATTCTGTGCATAGGAAAAAAATATGTAAGGAAATTTACTGGATACTGACTGTAGTTGCATTAGAGGAGTTGTAGGAATGTAATTAATCCTTTTATATATATATTTTTTTGTTTCCCTTAAAGTGCTTATGTTAATTTTATAGTGAAAAAATGAGCAGAGTTAACTACATACACACACAAACACACACACACACACGCTTTATGTTATGGAAAATTTCTTTTTCTTTTTTTTTTGAGACAGAGTCTCTCTCTGTCGCCCAGACTGGAATGCAGTGGCACGATCTCGGCTCACTGCAAGCTCCACCTCCCGGGTTCATGTCATTCTCCTGCCTCAGTCTCCCGAATAGCTAGGACTACAGGCGCCCACCACCACACCTGGCTAATTTTTTATATTTTTAGTAGAGACGGGGTTTCACTGTGTTAGCCAGGATGGTCTTGATCTCCTGACCTTGTGATCCGCCCGCCTCAGCCTCCCAGAGTGCTGGGATTATAGGCGTGAGCAACTGTGCCCGACCATATTATGGAAAATTTCAAACATACGGACTAGTAGTATAATTTAAGTACTCAGTGGCTCCAAAAATTATCAGTGTTTTGCCAATCTTCTTTCATTTTAATTAAATAAAATTTCTTTCATTGTATTTATTTCAGAGACCATGTCCTTTCACCTGAAATAGCCCAACATATTTTTGAAAACATAACTACTGCATCATCACATTTAAC
Organism: Theropithecus gelada; assembly: GCF_003255815.1. Lineage (NCBI taxonomy): Eukaryota > Metazoa > Chordata > Mammalia > Primates > Cercopithecidae > Theropithecus > Theropithecus gelada. The sequence goes on from NC_037673.1 coordinate 70,452,724, forward strand.
AAAAATCCTAATAATTCCTCAATATCATCTGACACCAAGTCCATATTCAAGTTTCCCCAATGGAGAAAGATGGCTTTTACAGTTTGTTTCCTTGAATGAGGGTTCAAACACGGCATTATGTTGCTATTACTTTAAATCTTTTTTTATTCCATAATGGTTACCCTCTCTTTCTCTTTCATGCCAGCAATTTATTGAAGAAGCTGATCATTTGTCCTGTAGAATGTCCCACATTCCAATTTTGGCTAATTGCTTCCTTATGGTTGCTTGTTCCTCTAGTCCCCACATTTCCTGTGGCTGCTGGTTGGACTAAGAGAGTGATCCAGGCAAGAGTTTTCATGGGTGGTGCCAGGTACTTCCTCCTGCATCATATTCTGACACATTTAATGCCTGGCTGTGCCACTTTTAGTGACGCTAAGATTGCATCTAAGTTTACATTTAGGAACAAAATTAAATAGGGGAAATAATTGGAACAACAGAAATGCCAGACACAGAAGAAACTGATTTCAGCAAAACACGAGACAGGGTCTTCTCTGAACTCCTTTGGCCCTCCTGAGGGCTTCACATCCCCATCCCTGGTCACTAGAAAGCCTTGGAATGCCTCTATCTGGACCTGTACTTCCAATCATCCTTTGCACTGCAGCCACCAAAGTTCTAAAGTGCCAATCAGATCATTTCACCATCCTGGTTTAACTTTTCCAGTGGCTTTCTGTGGTCTGCTGGAAAAATGTAAATTTCTTTAGTTCATCACTTAAGCATCCTCATGATCTAGCCCGTGCCTACCTTCCCTACCTTCTCACCCAATCTCTTTCTCTCTTCCTATATATCATGCTTATCACCAATGCTCCAACCACACTCAGTTCCATGTAGTTCTATTTTTATTTATTTTATGTTTCATAGAGGCAGGGGTTTCACTATGTTGTCCAGGGTGGTCTCAAACTCCTTGCCTCAAACAGTCCTCCCATTGGGGCCTCCCAAACTGCTGGGATTGCAGGTGTGAGCTACCTTACCCAGCCCATGTAGCTCTCTTGATACAACGCTCCTTCACAACTCTGGGTCTTTGGATTGGTTAGCCCCCTGACTAAAATGTCTTTTCTTTTGTCTGCTTGGCAGTTTTTTACCCATCCTTCAAGACTACTGAGCCAGCCATTTTTGACCTCCCTAGTCTAGTGGGAATGCCTGTCCTCTGTTTCTTCACGGGTCCTCATGAATAACTTAACTTATTCCATCATTCCATCCCAGTGGGCTTTCCTGGGCCTGGCACAGTGCAGGTGCCCAGTGATCATTTGTTGAATGAAAGAATTTAAAATGAAGCACTGTAGAAAGGATGAAAAAAATGCTGGGTGAATTTGCCATTGGCTGAACAAGCACACCCAAAAGATTGCTACGTGCTGAGTAGGCTGAGTGACCACATCTGTACCAGAGCACCTTCACTGTCTTTATTTCTGCTCTGCTCAACATTTTCATCCCTTTAGGGGTTGGGTTTGCTTGAATTGCAAACATAAGCAAAACCTACCTTGAGTTATTTCTTGTAGGTGCCTATATTAAAGAAAAACACAATGTAAGCTCAACCAATCAGAAGCAGCCAATGAACTTATATAACTAAGCTTTCCAACAAGATAGACCAAGTAAAGCAACTGCATAACTGTAACCAATAAAATATCTTTTTTGCTTTACTTCTGTGCGTGTCCTCTAAAAGCCTCCCCGTTGTGTTCTCTTGGTGGATCTCCCCAACCACCTCTGGTATGGAACTGCCTGACTTGCAAATTGTAGTTTGCTCAACTGAACTCTTTAAAATTTCATTGTGCCTCAGTGTATTTGTTATCAACAGTATCCACCACAAACTTTGTTTTGAGGATTAAATGAATTAATATACACAAAGTGCTTAGAATACTGTCTAGAACATAGTCCTATTTAAAAGCTTGTTATTAATATTCTGCCTCGGTCTTCACCTCTCTACTTGTTGGTTGGCTCTGCATATTTTGTGTTTAAGTTTTGTTTTATCCACAGCATCAGGCATAAAGCTTTAAAGGATGAATGAATCTTATAGAAGCACCTGGGAGATTGTTCAGGGTGGTAGTAAAGAGGATGGGTGGAGCCTGGCTGCCCAGGTTCCCACCCTGGCTGTCCCTCTGACCACTGAGTAACCTTCACCATACAGATGGAAGCCCTCTGTGCCTGTTTCCTTGTCTGTAAAATGACAGTAGTCCTGGGTCTGTAGTGACATTTACATGAGATCATTCATGTAAAGCTCCCAGCACAGAGGCTGGCAAATGGGAATGGCTCACTAAATGTGATTTCCTATTATTAAGCATTTTCCTTCCTTGGGAATTTGTATTTTAACATGAACTAAGTAGGGGGCCTATTTGAAGGCAAGCCAGCATTTTGGACCTATCCCAATAATCAGTCATCCTGTTTTTTTCATTCTATCTTGATTATCACATCAATCCTGTTTGTACTTGCACAAATAAAGTGGTTGGAATCTTGCCTGTTCACCAGAATGAGTGACAAGAATGACTTCTATTTCTGTCATTGGCTATATTCAACACAGGCCCTCTTGTTAACTCATAGTTTAAAAAAAAAAAAAAAGGCAACCAAATCATTTAGGTTCAAGGGGATGGGAACAATCCAGGGACGCAGAACAAATGTAGTTCTTCAGCAGCCCACTAATCGGGGTGGGTGAGACTCCCCAAAGGGCTGTGACTTCACAGCTAGGGGCCTCAGGCTAAAACTGTCCCTAATAGAAATCAAATAAAAATTCAGGGACTGCTTCAACAACCCAGCACGGGACTTCAGCCGAACTGACCATTCCTCAGGGAGGGCACCTTCATAGGGAGCAAGAACCATTTAGCAAAGAAGATAGGTGAGGTGGCCTGGATCCCGGCATCCTAAGAGCCCCAGGGAAATGGCCGGTGGAAGGAACCGAGTAGGGACCTCTCCCAAAGGCTTCTGTATCCTGGCTATGCCATATTTTTCCCTTGAAAGTTTATGTTGGATGTGTTGTAAACATATTGTCCCTGCTTTTTAACCTAAGGTCAAATGTCCATTTCGTGTGATTACTTGCTACAAATGCTTCATTCTTAAATCTCACTCTTCACCAACTCCCATAGAATTACTGGTACCAAAAAACTCATATGATAAGCTTTCAGATATTCTAACATGTCTTCTTGCTTCCAGGTTAAGTTCCATGTACCTACCTGATTTATCGTGATCAAAGTGGTGGGGAGTTTCTGAGGATTTGGAGTCTTTCCTCTAATAATGTCAGCTAACACTTACTGAGCATTTACTATATATAAATATGTTCCTGCACGATCTCATGTAATTGCAGAGGAAGTGGGGTCAGGTACTATTCCTGACCCTATTTTCTTTTTTTTTGAGACAGAGTCTCGCTCTGTCACCCAGGCTGGAGTGCAGTGGCGCGATCTTGGCTCACTGCAAGCTCCACCTCCCAGGTTCATGCCATTCTCCTGCCTCAGCCTCCTAAGTAGCTGGGACTACAGGCAGCCGCCACCACACCTGGCTAGTTTTTTTGTATTTTTAGTAGAGATGGGGTTTCACTGTGTTAACCAGGATGGTCTCGATTTCTTGACCTCGTGATCCACCCGCCTCGGCCTCCCAAAGTGCTGGGATTACAGGCGTAAGCCACCATGCCGGCCCCGCCCCTATTTTCATATGGAAAACTGAGGAAGCAGAGTTAAAGTAACTTGCCCAAGGTTGTTTGAAACATTTTACACCAGGAGGGTCTGACCTGAGGGCTGAGCTTTTAAGTTGTGATGTGGACCACTCCCTTCCTTTCACCAGTCCCATGATAATATGCAATGCATGCCTAGGACTGAGCCAAAAACAGAACTACAAGGGTATGGAACTTATGGTGATCATGCCCTTCCCTAGCTCTGGGAAAAAGCCTGAGGCACAACATCCCTCACCCTCACTATCATTCATTCTTGCAATCATTCATTCAACAAATATTCGTAATTGAGGACATACCATGTGCCACATCCTCACCGAGGACACAGTGGCGATCAAAACCAGATGGGAACCCCTGCTCTTACGGGGCCTACGATTCCCATGAGACACCAACGCGAGGGTGTAATTTACACTCACATAAACTTACAGCTGCAACAAGAGCTGTGAGGCAGGGGAACAAGATACTGTGAGAATATGGAATATGGAAAGGGGAAATTGCCTGATTAGGTCAGGGAAGCCTGTGACTCAGTGACAGAAGAGGAAAGAGGAGAGGAGAACATGTAATGGGGGATGAGGAGAGGATAACATGTAATGGGGGATAAGAACAGCATGAGGGGAGGCCCTGTGAAGGAAAAGGAGCACTGCACATCCTGGGACTGAAAGTAGACAAGGGCTGGAGGAGGCCCAGCCATACTTAGGACTTGTTCTTTATGGTGAAGGTAGTGGGAAGCCTTTGAACCACCAACTTTGGACTCCATTCCTGAGCAGTTGCTCGAGGCCAAACAGTGCCCCAATAGCCACTTTCTGTGTCTGTCTGCCATCTATGGAGTTATCAAGGAGGCAGATCTTCATAGCATCAGCATCCTTGAAGTGTGACTTTAGTCATGGTGATGGCCAGCTTGGGGTCAGAGAGAACCAGGCCCTGGCAGCTTCCTGCTCTGTCCCGAAAGCTGACTTCCTTTGGTCTGTTGAATCATGGCATTTCCAAGAAGATTAAATATCACAAGACAGAGATAGTAATTACACAATGTATTTGGGACAAAAATTACTCATACTTCTGTGCAAATAAGTCAGCTAATAATATTAAGAGTAATTTGGCTGGGTGCAATGGTTCATGTCTGTAATTCCAGCACTTTGAAAAGCCAAGGCTGGCAGATAGCTTGAGCCCAGGAGTTCAAGATCAGCCTGAGCAACAGAGCAAGACTACCGTTTCTACAAAAAAATTGTAAAAAATTAGCCAGGTGTGGCGCGTGCCTGTAGTCCCAGTTGCTTGGGGAGGTTGAGAAGGGAAGATCACTTGAACTAAGGAGGTTGGGGCTGCAGTAAGCTGAGATTGCACCACTGCACTCCAGCCTGGGTGACAGAGCTAGACCCTGTTTCAAAAAAAAGAAAAAGAAAAGAAAAAAATGAGTAATTTCACTGTACTGAATTAACAAAATTCCATAGATTGTACCCTGCTATCTCTGCCCTTTCTGCCTTATCTCACTGTAAATTATTTGCTTGAGAAATGTGTTTATGCATAGTTTTCTGGAACAAAGATGCCTGATGGCATTCCACAAGCATAAAAAAATAATGATTATGGTGACTCACTTCTTGCTCTTGTTACTTAAATATTATCCACTAAACATTGCTAACAAGAAAGAGTTACTGTAAAATGACTTCTCTGCCTCACTGGATATAATTTTCTCTTCAGTTTCAGATGCCATCTCCAGTGCTATTTAAGAGAGGTTTGCATGTGGATGTGAGAGAGATTATTTGCTTATTTATCTATTGCTTATTTACGCTTTTGTTTCAATCTTTCTAGTGACTCCAAGTGAGTGATTCAGATGTGAGCATGCACAGTCCCTTTACACAACGCTCCTTACAATGATGGAGAGTTGAACTCATCAACATAATTTTCAAAAGACTGATACTTTTTTTTTCAGAATCATAAATGCTTATATTTTGAAGATGGAGATGTTATCTAGAGGCTTCTAGATAATCCATTTAACTCTAAAGAAGAGTAACCAGAATAATCCTTTACTGAGGGAATTCCATTTATTGATTAAAAAGCTGATTGGAATTTGCAGGTAGGGGGAAATCTCAGTTTGTAGTCTGTGTCAAGTGGGGCCAGTCCCAGGTGAAATTGGCCATTTCAGCCCATGACAAGCAAGAGAAAATGTCAGCTGGGGAGATCCTTGAGAGAAAGTGTGCAGGATGGTGAATTTTATGTGTTAACTTGACTGAGCCATGGGATGGCCAGATATTTAGTGAAACAGTATTCTGAGTGTTTCTGTGAGGGTGTTTTTGAATGTGTTTAACATTTAAATCAATAGATAGCATAAATGTGATTGTCCCCCAAATGTGATTGGGTCTCATTTAATCCACTAAAGGCCTAAATAGAACAAAAGGCTGATTCTTCACTGTTAAGAGGGAGTTCTTCCTACTTGACTGCCTTTGAGCTGGGGCATCATTTTTTTCCTTGCCTTTGGACTTGAACTGAAACATGAGCTCTTCCTGGGTCTTGAGCTTGCTGGCCTTCAGCCTGGAACTGTACCATCAGGTCTGCTGGGTCTCCAGCTTGCTGACTGCAGATCTTGGAACTTGTCGGCCTCCAAAATCACATAAGCGTATCCCTTGTAATTCTCGCTTTCCATACCAACACATAGACACACACACACAATACACACATCATTTTCTCCATTTCAGTATCAGTTGATGGGAGAGGAGACAAGAGGAATGGAGGTGTTCCACTTGGAAAGGCCAGGCTCTTGGTTAAGTGGGAGGTTGGAAGTCATCTAATCCAACCTCCTGCCTGAGGCAGAAGGGATCTCTATATCATGCTGTACATGTTCAAACTCGCAGTTCTTTGGCTTCAGCCTGAATACCTCAGAACGGCATTGCTGTGTGATAGTATCAAGGGCTCTGGAATCTGACGGCTTGTGTTTCACCTTGCGTAAACTTCCTACTAACCATGGTCTTGGACACATCCTTACTTGACTCATTTCTAAAACGGGATAATAATACCGCTTATCTCAAGGCTTGCTAGGATGATGCCTTGAGAATACAGAAGAACATAGTCTAGTGGCCAGTATGTATTACAATAAATGTTAGCTATTATTAGTCCTGCCATTTCTAATCTAATCTTAATTTGGGATGTAAATGCCCAGATTCAGTAATTCCGTGATAGCTTTTCTTTTAAACTTGGTGGCAGCTGCAGATTTGATAACCATAGCTTCTATGTATTCTAAGGCCTTGCTATTCAAAATGTAGTCTGCAGACCAGCAGCATAGATAGCACCTGGGACCTGTTAGAAATGCAGAGCTCTGGACGGGCCCGGTGGCTCATGCCTTTAATCCCAGCCCTTTGGGAGGCAGAGGCAGGTGGATCACTTGAGGTCAGGAGTTCGAGATCAGCCTGACCAACATGGTAAAACCCCCACTCTACTGAAAGTACAAAAATTAGGTGTGTTGACACACGCTTGTAAACCCAGCTACTTGGATGGCTAAGGCAGGAGAATCACTTGAACTTGGGAGGCAGAAGTTGCAGTGAGCAGAGATTGCACCACTGCACTGCAGCCTGGGTAACAGAGTGAGACTTTGTCTCAAAAAAAAAAAAAAAAAAAAAAAAAGAAAAGAAAAGAAATGCAGAGCTCAGGCTTCAGGTGATGATAAGTGTTAATGTTTGATCTAAGGCTCTGAACAAAGGTGACAAGGAACACTGGGCTAGTGATAGAGTTCTATGATAATACCCTGGAGACTCCTCCCAAGTTTAAAACACTGAGTAACATTCAACTTTAGCCAACATAATAAAAAACAGATTTATGGGAGGATTCTAAATAGTAGAAAGGGTAGGATGAGGAAAGGGCAGGATCCCAGGCAGCAGTTGGAGCTCCTAGACTCTTCCATGTCACCGGCATTAGATGCCTCAACTCTGCCTGTCTTCTGTGTATTCTATTCAAATTCTGATGAGTCCAATCTGGGTCAATGTCTTCTACTCTTGGACACCCGGCCCTGACCAGGCTTGAATGCACAGCCAGGATGATGCTGAGTCAGAAGCCAGCCCAGTGTGTGTCCACTACAAAGACCATGTTTCAGAAAGATGCATGAGTCCAGGTTTTTTGCTCCAAACAGCCTTCGCAGATGTCCACTACTTGACTACGGTGGATCCTAAACAAAGTTAATACAATGTTGGGCATCTCAAACTTGCTTCAAGGAAAAAACGGAGAGGGGAGCCTGACTTAGAAAGGAGTAAGTTATTTTTGGAGGAGAACAGTATAGTTACCCTATGAAATCATTGAAAACAACTGCTAACATATTTGGAGTATGTGCTTAGCAGAGGCTTCATTGGAAAGTTTAATAACACAGAGATTCTTTGTTTGAGGGGGTGTTAGCTTCCTTTAAAAATACAATCTTTAGAGGAACAGGTAGCTCCTGGATCTGGAAAATAAAGCCTGAATTTCCCAGAGGGCCATAATTGCATAGTTGAGAACTGAGTTTAGAATTTGAACTATTGGTCATCTGAGGGAAAAGATAAGATTATCTCGTTACCCTTATCTGACCTGTTGTTTAATCTTTGACAAATATGAAGGGGTGGCCTGCCCCTCCACACCTGTGGGTGTTTCTCATTAGGTGGAACGAGAGACTTCAGAAAAGAAATGAGACACAGTGACAAAGTATAGAGAAAGAAAAAGTGGGCCCAGGGGACCGGCGCTCAGCATACAGAGGACCCGCGCCAGCACCCGTCTCTGAGTTCCCTCAGTATTTATTGATAATTATCTTTACCATCTTTTTTTTTTTTTTTTTTGAGACGGAGTCTCGCGCTGTGTCACCCAGGCTGGAGTGCAGTGGCGCGATCTCGGCTCACTGCAAGCTCCGCCTCCCAGGTTCACGCCATTCTCCTGCCTCAGCCTCCGAGTAGCTGGGACTACAGGCGCCCGCCACCACGCCCGGCTAGTTTTTTGTATTTTTAGTAGAGACGGGGTTTCACCATGTTAGCCAGGATGGTCTCGATCTCCTGACCTCGTGATCCACCCGCCTCGGCCTCCCAAAGTGCTGGGATTACAGGCTTGAGCCACCGCGCCCGGCCGATCTTTACCATCTTAAAGAAAAGGAAGTGGCAGGATAATAGGATCATTATAGGGAGAAAGTCAGCAGTAAGACATATGAATAAAGTGACCTGAATAAGTTTAAGTGACCTGAATAAGTTTAAGGAAAAGTGCTGTGTCTTGATATGCATATGTAAACATCTCCATAAACCTTTTTAGTGCATAAAGAGCAGCATTGCTCTAGACCCAGCAAGCTGCCTTCAGGTACTTGTTTAACAAAGCACACCCTGCACAGCCCAAAATCCTTTAAACCTTGAGTCAAGGACAAGGTTGGGGGTAGGGTCACAGATTAACAACATCTCAAATACAGAACAAAATGGAGTCTCTTATGTCTACTTCTTTCTATGTAGACACAGTAACAGGCTGATCTCTCTTTCTTTTCCCCACAAAATATATGCATGTTGCTAAAATCCCAACTACCCGGAACTCAGGTCAAGAAAAAGAGAGACACGTTTTTGCTCCAAGTCAGTCACTCCATTAATAGGAATATCATAGCCACATCGTTGAAAGTAATAACCCCACTGTTCTCTGGAGTGTGTTCATGTGGACGTGCTGCATTCTAAGGAGGGCGTTGAAAACTGGAGGGATTCCAGGTAAAGAGCATCAGGGGAATGAAGAAAAGTTCTGGAAAACATGTTACACAAAGAACCATATGATGTAGAACCAGAAACCAGGTGGCCACGTCAAGCCACCACAGACGTTTTCTTCTGCTCCTGAGGGCCAAACTAAGGCCATCAAGTGGAAATTATGGAGAGTAGGATTTTGGATGAATATAAACATCATTTAAAAATCTCTGACGTAGAATTTGTTATGGAGAATATGGTTTGTGATTGGGGAAAATGCCTTGATGACTCTAATTTGTGTTGGAGAGATTGCTGGAGCAGGAATGTTGTCAGACTTTATAGGATTAGAGGAGGTCAGGGAAATTCCTATCAAGAGGCAAGGAGGGGAATTTGTTGTGTTCCTGAGAGAGAATAGTGAACAGAAAAGTAAGAGAGGGGAGAGGGAAGCTGGTAAGAAGTGGGAAGCTAGGAGAAGGGTCAGAGATGATGGAACGGGTTTGCAAAAACAGAAATATCTCTTCATTCTTCATTCATTCATTTATCAATCTATATTTTTGAGTATTCAGACCTCTGTGCTAGGTGCCATTGTAGTCACTGGGGATAGGACAGTGAATAAAGTAGATGAAATGCCTACTCTTGGGGTGGAGGGCACATTCTGGTGTAGAGACAGACAATACACTAGCACAAATAAGTATACAATGTGTCAACTCACAGTAGTCTTGTGAGGAAAAACAGAGCTGAGGAAAGCAATTGAGTGGCAGTTGGTCAGGGAAGGTCTTTCTGAAATGATGATGCTTGAGCAGGAAACTCGATGAGGTGAGGGGATAAGCCTGGGAAGTATCTGTGGGGAAAGCTTTTGGGGAAAAAATATTTAGTCTGGGTGACTTGAGCAGAACTTTAACATTCTATGAAATTGTTAGGATTTGAACCAATCTTATCTAGATCTTGCAGGGGAAAGGGATTCCCACCTATATCTGATCAATAAAACTCAGAGTCTTCTCTCTAGAAGGTTCTTTGGTTGGTTGGTTATTTCAGAGATAGGGTTCCCCTCTGTTTCCCAGGCTGGAGGATTGGCTTGATCATAGCTCACCACATCCTGGGCCCAAGCGGTCTTCCTGCCTCAGCCTCCAGAGTAAGCTGGGACTACAGGTGCATGCCACCATGCCCAGCTACTTCTTAAAATGCTTTGTAGAGATGGGGTCTTTCTATGTTGCCCAGACTGGTCTCAAACTCCTGGCCTCAAGAAATCCTATGTCCTCAGCCTCCCAGAGTGCTGGGATTACAGGTGTGAGCCACCCCACCTGGCCTCTGTCTAGACAGTTCTCATGGGTGTATTGAACATCTATTGCCCAGAGGAGGGTTACTGCATTGGGTGAGAGGTTGAATTAAGTGATTCTTATGCCTGGCTTGGTATCAGAATCTCCTGGAAACTACTGTAAAATTATAGGTTTCTAGGCCTCACTCCAGAAATTCTGCATCAGAATCTCTGGAAAATGGGGATTAGGAATCTGTACTTTAAAACAAGTTTCCCCAGTGCTTCTGATGCAATTAGAATACAGACTAGCATTTGGAAAGCACCAAATTAGTTGACTTTTGAGGTTTCCTTCAGCTCAGAGAGTTTTTGACGGCATGAAATGCAGCTTCTCCATGAAGTCAATTCTATCTTTCCAATTGGAGTTTTAAAAACTTCTTTTTAGCTGGGTGCGGTGGTTCACGCCTGTTATCCCAGCACTTTGGGAGGCTGAGGTGGGTGGATCACCTGAGGTCAGCAGTTCAAGACCAGTTTGACCAACATGGTGAAACCCTGTCTTTACTAAAATACAAAAATTACCCAGACATGGTGGCGCACGCCTGTAGTCCCAGTTACTTGGGAGGCTGAGGCAAAAACCCAGGAGGCAGAAGTTGCAGTGAGCTGAGATTGCACCAGTGCACTCCAGTCTTGGTGACAGATAAGACTCTATCTCAAAACAATACACAAATAAAAAATATGAAAACAAATTCTTTTTAGGTGTTAAAAGGAGCACAAGCTTACTGTTAAAAAAACTCAAATGATAAATATAGGCTACACATCCTAGAAATAACCATTATTAGTGTTTGGTGCATATTATTCTTGATTTTGCCATATATGTAGATTCCATATCTACATATATATATACACACATATATAATAACATTTTGTTGTTGTTTTTGGGACAGGGTCTCACTCTTTCACTCAGCTTGAGTGCACTGGTATAATCAGTTTACTGCAGCCTTGAGCTCCTGGGTTCGAGTGATTCTCCCACCTCAGCTTCCCAAGTAGCTGGGACTACAGCTGGGACTACAGAATCAAGCGATCCTCCCGCTTCAGCCTCTCAAAGTGCTGGAATTATAGGTGTGAGCCACCATGCCTGGCCCATAATAAAATTTTTAATCTCTCGGTTTACAAAAATATGATCATAATTTACTGCAATTTGCTTTATACACTTGATAATACATCTTAAATATACTCCTAAATCAGTACATATAGAACAACTTGATTCTCTGTTTGTTTATTTCTTTTGAGATGGAGTTTTGCTTTTGTTGCCCAGGCTGGAGTGCAATGGCATGATCTTGGCTCACTTGCAACCTCTGCCTCCTGGGTTCAAGCAATTCTCCTGCCTCAGCCTCCCGAGTAGCTGGGATTACAGGCATGCGCCTCCACGCTGGTCTAATTTTGTATTTTTAGTAGAGACGGTGTTTCTCCATGTTGGTCAGGCTGGTTTTGAATCGTGACCTTAGGTGATTTGCCTGCCTCGGCTTCCCAAAGTGCTGGGATTACAGGCGTGAGCCACCACACTCAGCCTGCGACTTGATTCTTATAATGACTGCCTAGTGCTTCATTTTATGTCTATATCATAATATAATGGACATTTGTTTCTATTTTTCTGCTACTACAGCCACTACAGCAATTAACATCATTGCAGTATATTTTCTTGGTATTCATTGTAAGTGAGTATTCAGCATAAATTCCTAGATTTGGAATTTTTCAAGTATTCCTGTAAGGTTCTACCAGTTTATATTCAGACCAACCATTTTATAGGAAGGTTCCTGTTTCCTCACCCTCTTACTCTTCACTGATATTATCTTTTAAATTTAAGATAATCAGTTATGTAAAAATATCTTATTTTAATTAGAATTTCTTTGGGTTTTGCTGAGAATGAGATCATTATGTTTATTGCACATTTGTTTTTCTTCTATAAATTATCTATGTCCTTTGCCATCTTTCTATTACATAGAAATTTCTTATTGATTTGTGTAGGCTTTTTATTTATATGGCTATTAATCCTCTATGTAGTTTCTCTAGAGTGTTATCTTTTTATTTTATTAAAATGTAAGGGTAGATAATACATTTTACAAGATTCAAAAGTCAAACCTACACAGAAAGGTAAACACACAGAAGTTGCATTTCCACCTCTGTCCCTCCACCTGTCCCTCCCTCTCCCTTACATGAAACCATTTTTCTGTGCTTCATTGTGTAGATATAAGCAAAAATGCCTGTATAGTCTTTCTACGCTTTATTTTTAAAACATAAAATGTAGCACATGATAAAAAATCTGGAAGAAACCTAAGTATCCATCAAGAGATGAATGGATAAAGAAAATGTGGTACACATACGCAATGGAGTACTGCCATAAAAAAGAATGAGATTCTGTCATTTGCAACAGTATGGATGGCACTGGAGGTCATTACGTTAAGTGAAATTAGCTAGGCACAGAAAGACAAACATCGCATGTTCTCACTTATTCGTGGGTGCTCAAATTTAAAATAATTGAGCTCATGAAGATAGAGAGTAGAATGATGGTTACCAGAAGCTGGGAAGAATAGTGGGATGGTGGGGAATGGGGATGGTTAAAGGGGACAAATATATAATTAGATAGAATAAATACAATCTAGTATTTGATAGCATCATAGGGTGACCACAATCAACAATAATTTATTTTAAATTTAAAAATAGATAAAAGAGTGTAATTGGATTGTGCCAAAAAGAAAGGATAAATGCTTGAGGAGATGGATACTCCATTCACCCTGATGTGATTATTATGCATTGTATGTCTGTATTAAAATATCTCATGTACCCCATAAATACATACACCTACTATGTACCCACAAAAATGAAAAAATTTTAAGAAACGCTGCAAATCTAACCAAAAAAGAGGGATAGGAAAAAGATCTAGAAAAAGATCTAGAATGTTTCAGGAACTCCTCTAAGAAAGTGCTTCTTGACCCACCCTCAACCCAGTTCTTCACTCCCGTAATACCCTGTGTATTCACTTATCCAATAAGTGGAATTACACTTATCATGTCCAATAGAAATTTTCTGTTTTTGGTACTCATAACATCATCCCATTCTTGTATTTATATCTATTTTTTCATATATGTATATAAAATTGATGCATAAAGGTATTTATCTTGGAGTGGGCAAGGTTTCAGGTGATTTCTACTTTATCAGGTATTTTCATATTGTTTAAATGTTTACAAATTAAGAATACAAAAATCTACAAACAAAAAATAAATTCACAAAAGATAAACAAATGTTCTGATAACATTTTTTTCACTTAATATTGACTTAATATAAACTACTGATATCCAGGTAATTGCTCCATATCAGTCCATAGGGATCTTCTTCACTCTGTTTTCAGCTGCATGGTACTCGGGTGGATGCTGGGCACTTGGGTTGTTTACAATTATTTTATCATTATAAACAAAACAAATCAGTTTTTGCTTATTTCATTTTTTATCTGTGCAGTGGAGTGTATTTGTAGGATAGATTCCTGAGAAGTGAAATTGCTGGTCAGAAAGTTGTCACCTTTCCTTTTACTTTGTGATGATGCCTTTCATTATAAAGAAGTTTTCATTTTTTTGTGTTAATTTTTTCTACTTACTGTTTTTGGATTTTGCAGTGCCTTCTTCAGGAAGAAAGGCCTGCTTGGACTATAAATTATAAAGGCATCCTTTGCTGTTTTCTGCCAAAGCACACGCACACACACAATCTTCAATGTGTATGGATTTCCTATTGTCTGTAAAAGTCTAATTATCTTCTCCCATAAAGATATCCCGTAATACTTTAAGCCTTATTTGAGGAATTTATCACCTTCTTCCTCTTTCTGCCTGGAAAGATAAATTTGCATCAAATATTACCTCTCCTACTAGACAGTGAGCTCCTAGAGAGCAGATATTATGCCTTATTCATCTTCACATGCCTGATAGTCCCTACCACAATCCTGGCTCATGACAGATATTAAATACTTCCTTCTACATTTCATAGAAAGTGTAGAATGCCGGCCAGCTTTCCAATTTTCAGTCACGATAGAATGATAGAAAATGAACTTATATTGCTATTAGAGACAATGAAATCTGTGTTGGGATAAACTTCTAAAACTCCAGTAATATGAGACTTTGGTGTGACGATAAACAAGAAAGGAATTCTTGCAAGTCTCTTCCAGTCTATGAAAACTCTGGGTGAAACAAGTTAGAAATGTGCCAAGGCAGGATTTATAATACTGGCAGTGGACCAATACACAGGTACACTGAGGGAATGTGTTTCTATGCCTTTACAAATTCACCTTATGGAGTCACGCCCAGACATTTGTTATTTGTGCCCCTCTACTTTTTATCTGAGAAAGTTTATTTATTCCACACATATTAGACTGGACTGTATGAAATGGCTTATACTTAATTTTTATCCACCAAAGCTGCGGTTTCATTAGGTTCCATCCAATATGTATTGAACTCTGTGTTTTAAGTAGTGCGTAAATGTAGCAAGTGGTGGGAGCTATTTTAGTGAAAACATAAACATGGTCCCTGTCCTAACAGAACTGAAAATTTACAGAGCAAGACAGACACTAAACAAGAAAGAAAACAAAATAGTATAATAATTAGGAATTTCTGGATTAGCATGTTTTTCTCACACTTACATGAATAAAAATATGTTGAAGTTACTACATAAAGTTTAAATGAAAATGTGCTCTTTTGATTATGTTTTACTTCACTCTTAAGTCTCTCTATATATCTTCTAAGTATTTTTTTAATCTTACAAGCATTCAAATTGTTTTAAATATATATATAAAGTCAGTTCTACTGAGGCATAACTTATATGCACAAAAAATTCATTCCTTTAGGTGCACAGTTCAATGCATTTTGACAAATGGGTGAAGTGTATAACCACATCAAAACATAGAACATTTCCATCACCCCCCAACATTTTCTCATGCCATTTGTAGTTGATTGTTGAACTGATTTTAACTGAACTGTTTGTTGGCAGGCTGGGCTCCTCCAGACCTCTGCCTCTTATTTTACCAAGAGCTTTGTCCTCCACGACTGAGGACAAAAGGTCTGGCATATAGTAAGGAAGTTGCTGGGATCTTCACTAGATATTCACCGTGGCTAGGAGATCTAGAGTTTATCTGAAGAAGCAGGTTGTTCAGATCAGCTGGGATCAACCAGCCTGCCTGGAGAACCTACAATGTACCAAACATCTCTGGGGACATTTGTTCTCAAGTAGAAAACTCAGACCACCTGTGTACATTCATCCTTTTAACTTACACCCACTCTCTTTAGTTTGTGCATTTTTCTTATCTTAGCTTTTCTGAATGCTTGAGCTTCCTCTGAAACCCTGAACTTTTTAGATCTGAAATTCATGGTCTCTGGATGTCTGTGGAGGATGCTGCAAGCTTGCCCTTCATTTGAAGGGTCTGAAATTGGAGAAAAGGAAAGATGACGCTAGCATATAAAAACCTCAGCAGAAAGAGATTCAGGGATGTTTGCACTGATTCATGGGGAGAATTATAGTAAGGGAAAATCTTATGATTCAGTTGTGGATTCAGCAGCTCTGCAGAGGTAGTGCTGAAACATTAGTTATAGCTTTATTTTCTTGCTAAAATATAATTGGATGAAGAATAAATAGTGTCATGCAGTCCTAGTCCATGCCACCAACCTGCCAAAGAAACACCAGCCACTTTGGTTTTCAGGGTTTACAGCCACAATGCAGACTACTTATTCTGAGAAATGATATATACAAGTAAACCAAAGTAGCAAGAATGTCTAAACCAAATCTTACTAATATGTGCAGTACTAGATAACCAGTGAATCCAGACGTAATCCCCAAGCTTGATTCTTAGAATTACCTTCAGAGCTTGCTGAAAATACAGATTCTCTGGAGATTCTGATTGAGTCATCTGGCAAGGGGCCTGGAAAATTGCATTTTTGCCAAACTGCCCTGTTGGTTCTGATGCTGCCTATCTAGGGTCTACCCTTTGAGGGCATTGAATTTAAATGAGAGGCCTGAATTTCCAGGGTTCCGGGGGCAGGGGGTTCCATTTCCTAGCTGTGTAGGTTTGGCTTAGATATGTCATTGATCTGGGCTGCAGTGGCCTCATTTGGGAAATGGATCATGAGGTTTTTGAGGACAGAAGCATGGGTAAGAGGCATGTTTTTGAGAGATTAATCTGGTGGGTCTATATGGATGGGTTGAGGCCTGAGACACGGGAGAAGGAAGCTAATTAGAAGGTAGTTGCCACAGTACAGGCAGAGCTGTGAAGATGGGGAGGAAAGGCAAGGAGGCACCAGAGGTGAGAGGTCACACAGAGTGGGAGTCACAGGATTTGGTGACTGGATATGGAGGATGAGGAAGAAGGGGGAAATGGCGCTTCACACCTGGGTGACTAGGTGAATGGAGGCTTCATTTAAAGAAATCAGAAAATCCAGAAGGGCAGACGGATCAAACACTTGATTGTCCCTATAGAGGTTCCTCCTTGATGGCACTGTGCTGCATTCTGGGATGTCCCCTCCTCTCTAAGAGGATAATATAAATGTGAATAACAGAGGCAGACAGCAGCTCTGGGGCCACTGACTCCTCCCATCACCTTTGGCAAATCATCTCACCTCCAGGAACTTAGTTTCCTCATTGGGAGCTAAAGTGGATGGACTAGAAAATGGATTCTTGTGGGATCTCCGGATGACCTTCAAGAATTTCATGAATTCCCTGAAGCCATATGCAAGATTTTCATGAGTAGCCCTATCTAAAATTTTCTATGGAGAGGGCCTAGAGCTGATATCAAATTCTTAAAAGGAGTTAGTGACTCAAGAGGCGTCAATAATGATTGCAATAGATAACTTTTTAAAAAAAATCTTATTATGCACCCCATTTTCCTAAAAATTTCTCTTTTTTCTCTTTTTCCCTGTGTGTTCACCTCTTACTTAGCTCTTTATGAATGCACCCATAACCTTTACCTTCTCTCCACCAGACACTCCTTACGAGCTTACCTAACCATACGTTAGTTTAGAAATTCTAAGAACCAAATGTTGAACCAAACCAGGCACCCTTCAGGATTCTCCCCACCAGAAGATAGCCTCAAGGCAACAGCTAATTTACAGCATAAATTCTGCTCCCAGGGGACTTTCCCAACCAGCTTGCTGGGGTCTGTGGTCAGTCTGCTACCTAGCTCTGCCTGCGATGGTGCCAGCCAGACTACCTATTAGATAAGACATCCAACAAGTCACTTCCTTGTCTCCTCCCCTCTGTGCCATCCATGCCAGGTTCTCCCTTAAAGCCTCTGCTTTCTGCCCTGAAAGTGGAAGCATACCCTTGAGGCAGGAGCCTGTAACTCTTCCCCTCAGCTAAACTCTGGAATAAAGGCACTTTCTAGCAGACCTCAATTCTTGTTAATTGGACTCTGTAAGCAGCAATCAACTGGACCCACTTTTGGTTACAGGGTGAATTTCAACCACACAAAAGAAGAGGATAAATGAGAGTTATTCAGTTATTACCCAACTCTAATACTTGAAATGATCTCTTAAGTCCTTTTTAAAGTATATTTCATTGTATTCATTTATATGTTGGATTTTTTTTTTTTCATGTATCATCCCTAAGTGGGTTTTACTCTTATAAAGGTAGGTGTTCAAAGAAGGAAATGGTAATATTCACAGGCCTCTATTTAAGGTACTCACTAGATGCTATCTCTCCCCTCTGTTAACCAAGTTGATGAATGTCCTTGCCTCTCTCTACAACACATGAGCTGCTCTTTTCCCACTTATTTAATTGTACACTTACCAGGAGTCAGTTATGTCTGTTTCCAAACCTGTTTGTGCCTGTTGTACCAAGTCTTAAAATTATGTAATTTCATTAAATATGTACCTAATATATTAAGAAGTTGGAGGTATGTGAACTTTAAAAAAATATCAACTTTATTCTTTCTCAAACGTGCTGCATTGAATTTTCCATCCTGCCATTGGGTGATCTCTCCAGCAGATCCCATAGCATTTCCATTCAATTTCAGATCTTAATAAATGGCCCCACTTTTAGTTGTTAAAAGGTGCCGCCCAGTTTAATATCAAAGTTTCACCTCCTCCTCCTAGTTGGGCCTGACTCAGGCTCAGAATCCCACGGGGGGCCTGGTTGGTTGTTTGTTATCCCTTCATCTTACTCTTAATGCCTCCTCCCTCAGGCACTGCTGTGTCCAGATATTCAGGGATGAAAGTGGGTGGTGAAAGAGAAAGGAACATATGTGACCAGTGACTTTGTAATGTGGCACCAGTGCCCTTGAGTGGCACATGCCCTGAAGTTTGCTCTTTCTCTTGTGGGGCACTTTAGTGGGTCCTTCAGAATCCACCCACCATCGCTAACACTACATGGATCTTCCCCTTCACCATTACTCCATGCAGGAAATGCCCCTCTGGTTGGCTGTTATAACTGTCCTCTCCCCTCAGCGCTTTTTTTTTTTTTTTTTTTTTTTTTTGAGATAGAGTCTCACTCTTGTTGCCCAGGCTGGAGTGCAGTGATGCGATCTCAGCTCACTGCAACCTCTGCCTCCCAAGTTCAAGAGATTCTTCTGCCTCAGCCTCCCAAGTAGCTGGGATTACAGGCATGTGCCACCATACCCCGCTAATTTTGCATTTTTAGTAGAGATGAGGTTTCAACATGTTGGTCAGGCTGGTCTCGAGCTCCTGACCTCATGTGATCCACTGGCTTCGGCCTCCCAAAGTGCTGGGATTACAGGTGTGAGCCACCACGTCAACCATCCCCTGAGCTCTTAACTTCTGAGGAGTACATTGCCCTGGCAGGCAGATCTCTTGGACAGAGTCCTTTCAAAATGATCAAGTCCAGCTGTCTTCAGGGTCCACACTGGCCTGTGGGAAATACACATCCTTGCCCAATGTTGCTAGAAGCACAATGGTGTTCTTACTGTACTACCGTCTCCTCCTCTGCAGCCAGAGGAAGCCTCTTACCTTTAAACCCTTCTAGGTACAATCCAGCTTCTAGTCCTGGTGACCTTCAACTCTAAGGATCCACATTATGCTCTTCTGGCAATTCATGTAAAGATCTCCCTGACCCCAACTTCAAAGAAATTCCTTTTATCAGCCTTTTTCATTGCTCTTCCCTATCTCTTATGTGGCCTGGGAATTGGTGGCAAGATAAATAATGTTGGAAATTTTTGGTCATATTCCTTAGCAAGTTCTATAAGGATAATCTGGGTCCTCTCTTTAGAATGTGTGGGTGCTTAGTAAACTTTGTGCTTAGTCTGTGGGTGTCAGTCAGAATTGAGATAACGGAGGCTGGACACCGTGACTCACGCCTGTAATCCCAGCACTTTGGGAGGCCAAGGCGCATCACCTGAGGTCAAGAGTTCGAGACAAACCTGGCCAACATGGCGAAACCCCATCTCTACTGAAAATACAAAAATTAGCTGGGCATGGTGGTGGGCACCTGTAATCCCAGCTACTCGGGAGGCTGGGGCAGGAGAATTGCTTAAACCCGGGAGGTGGCGGTTGCAGTGAGCCGAGATCGAGTCACTGCACTCCAGCCTGGATGACAGAGCGAGACTCTATCTAAAAAAAAAAAAAAAAAAAAAAAAAAAAAAAAAAATTTGAGATGATGGAAACGTTCCATTTTAACATCCACCTTAGAAATATCACTTAATTGGAAAAAATGGGAGTGTGAAAGGGAGCTATTTTTATGGAAGCTAAGTCAATTGTTTAAGAAGAACAAAAACAAATTCAACAACAACAACAAAAAACCCATATCAAAATAATTAAAAAGATTCCATAGAATTAGGTGTAGAACTATAGATTTGGGGGATGGTAGAAACACTTTACTCCTTAGAGCGTTTAAGATTCTCTAAGTTCCTGCTTCTCTTTAAGGAAGTTAAAATGATGTCCACTTAGAGAATGCAAGACTACAAATATCAGCCTCATACTCAAAGAAAGTGATGAATGAATGTAGTCTGATTTGTTAGAAGTTAAAAGGAATATTTAAGGTAAATATCATTAATATGTAATGTATTTTTTTGTGATTCCCTGCTTTAACTGACTTTTAAAATTATCAAACAACCACCGGTTTTAATAGAGGTAGCTAAGAAGTTTGCAGAGAATACGGTTTTCCCTTCACTATCCATCCTTCTCTTCTTCCATATTAACAGAGTTCCAACTTTTAGCTGGACTGTAGTCCCCCAGAATAAAAGTATTGCATGGTCCCTTGCAATTCGGCATAACCATGTGACTAAATCCCGGTCAATACATGTATCTTGAAATATCTTTTGGCAACTTCTGAGAAGGCTCTTCAAGCAACAGCTACTACAATGTGCACTTTGCTCATTTCTTCTTTGCCTGTCTTATACCCTACCACCTGGAATGCAGATATGACAGCTGGAGCTCTAACTACCAATTTTTTTCTTTCTTTTTTTTTGCCATAAGGAAAAGGACTATACCCAGAAGATGGTGAGACTCTGAGTTGGAAGGAATTTGAGTATCTGAGGGCTTCATGGAACCAAACTGCCAGAACAGTATGTGAATAAATATTTGCCTTCTTTAAACTGCTTTTATTTTAGATCTTTGTGATTCAGTCAACCTAATCAAAACCCATCTAGAGGCCTTGGACCTTAGTAATTTTTTTCTGAACTGAAATGCAACCTGCCCTACATATTCTATTAAGAAACTTATAAAGAACTAGTGTCTCTGTAGATTTTATCACAATCCTCAGGAGCTTTATATAGAGGGGACACCTGAATTAGAATCATCCTCAGCCCTTTTAGACTCAAAGATTCTACAGTGCACTATATTACTTGAAGAATATTCTTTTAATAAAAATTTATCAGAAAGGCAATGCCCTGCCCTGAGACAATTCTAATAAAGTCAATGAGTTGATTTAGTGTTTATGGTAACTATTTCTATGTTCTGCCATTTCATCAGGCCATATTGATTTATTTTCCCTTGTCTAACTCGAGAGCTGGCAACACACTTTCAGAGCCAGGACCAGCATGTTAACACATAGTTCCTTGACAACAGAAGTGCCACATTCCTTTAGTTCTGAGATTCCTTCAATTGAAGATACATTATTGGTTTCATAACAACTTTTTGAGAAAAAAGAAAACTATATTAAATGAACCTTTTTGTCTTAGTAAATGTCAATAGTATATGCACACAAACACACAAATTCAAATTTTTTTTCTTTTGTACTATAAACAAGGTTTGAGTTTAAATCTATTCACATTCAGTCTAAAGATTCCTTTGAATCACTTTTTGTTCCACAAAACACCAGCTCCCTGATTTGCTTAACCTGTTCTTGTGCTTCTGGGGTCTTTTGCACCTGTGCTACCAGTACTATGAATGGTTAATGCTCTATACTTCTATTTAATCGTATTCAGTAAAATTCTTTTTATCCCTGTCCCTGTTTTTAGAGACAATAAAATATTTTGGAGAAAATACAATTGGGCTCTACAGGCCTGACTATTGTTTTGAAAGCCAACTGATGAAATTCTGGGACATGGCTTTTAAAATGCAACATCTCATAATGAACAAAAAGAGGCTCATAAAAAGATGAAGGTATCTCTCTCCCCTGAAGCTTCAGTGGGAGAGGATCATCTGTGTCATAGATCAGTTAACAGAATCAGTATTGATAAGGAATTAGAATGTAAAACCTTGCAAGAACCCTTATTCTTGTTGTCCTGTGCAACATGAAGACTTGTATGAAGGTGTATAATTGTAATTGGACCTTGAAGGCATGATTTGAATAAAGGAATCTTGTAAGACTCTAAAGACTTTAGAAAGGTTTGCCATGTCCTGTAAAAAAATAATCTCCAAAGGAAACCTGCAAGTCTGATTGTTTGTTGTTATGGTTTGAATGTCTCTGTCCCTCGAAAATTCACATACTGAAACCTAACCACAAAATGATGGTATTAAATGTGGAGCCTTTGGCAGGTAATTAGGTCATGGGTGCTCTCCACTCAAGAATGACATTAGTGTCCTTATGAAAGGGCTGGGGGGAGTTTGACCCTTTTTTCTCCTTCTGCCATATGAAGACACAGCAGCAGGGTGGCACCCGTGAAGCACAGAGAAGCCCTTACCAGACACTGAATCTGCTGGTGCCTTGATCTTGGACTTCCCAGCCTCTAGAACTGTGAGAAATAAATTTCAATAGTTTATAAGTTACCCAGTTTAAGGTATTTTGTTATAGCAGCAGGAACAGACTGAGATAACTGTCTTAATAATTTGCTACCTTGGTACTAATATATTGACATCTGTGTCCTTACCTGTATACTTGTAAGATTGGTGTCAAGTCAGAAAAGCATTATTAGCACTTTTCTATCACATGCATGATAGAAATACCAAATGCTATGACTCATTTTAACAATGAGATTGAGATTCTTACTTCTTTTAAATTTATATCATAATTTCAAGGCACATTTTTAAAAATCAGGTTTCTGTATATCCTGGTAAGATTTTTTTTCTTTTTTAACATATGTTGTGAGACTGAATCTGATTTCAGAAGTGCAGATATTTTCAGAAATGTAGATTTTAAAATAAATCTTAAGGAAAACTTGGCATTTAAACAAATGTAATCTTGGCATTGTATTTCTGTGTGTCAGTGGATATTAAATTGTCAGAGTTATGTTTCTGTAATCTTGAGGCCATTCTTAACAGGGTATAAGGCTGAGAAGAAATTACACTATGCATCCCCTTCTCCCTATCCCCTAATATTTTGTTCTGGGGAAATCTGTTTAAAATAATTATCAAGAGCAACTTAAAAGGTAAATTAAAGTGTAGAGTTAGAAAGAGACAACCAGCATTCTGAATGGTGTGTGTGTAAGATACAGGAAGCCTTGATGCTTCCTGGCCATCAGTCAGGTGACCCAGGGCATAAGGAATATTCTGTGTTAACTTTATGTAGACACTTTGGGTCTTTCAGAACACCATCTGCCTTCTTCTCTAGTTTGTTGGCTTCTCAAATCCTTGCAAAGCACTGGGCATACGATCTCCTAAGCAGTTTGGGACCCCAAAAGATTCTTTCATTTTGCTCTGCCTGAGGGCAGTGTTTCTACCTTTACGGTTCAGCTATCTCTGTATTATTTACTTAATATTTTTATAAGGCCTTGCTCTGTTTCCTTAAATGTATTTACTTTAAAAGGACACTTTATATTATGATCTTAAGTGGAAAAACTAGTGTCAGACAAAATTCCAACAAATTTTGTTATAGATTGAATTTGGCTTTTGTTTGTAATTCATGAATGGGGCGGCTTTCATTCTACAAAAGTGGAATCAGAGTCCCCCATTCCCACTGCCACCCCCATCCCGGGCAATGGCAGAATGGTGGGGACAAGAAAACAGAACAAGAAAAAAAGGTGATTGGTCAACTTCCGGTTACTTTTTTGGTAAGGGTTAAACAGAGGGGACTTCCTTATTATGCAAATCCGGTAGACTGGAATCTCTCCTGCTTTCAGCAAAAATAGGGCCATGGAGATGTATCTATTTCCTTCAAGTTTCAGTTTGATTACATGGCATTTAGCATGAGTGACTTCATTTTGGTTTGGACTGGTCTGTTGGGTCCTAGTGCTAGAGCTCAGCCTAAAAAATGGCCTCCCATAATTTTTGTTTAACACTAGTATCACACTATAAATGGAAGGCAACTTTAGGCCAGAGATGGGCTCACATCAGAAAAATCCAGAATTCAATCATGTGCCCTGATTTAAAACCACCAATGTCGTTTGAAAGCCTTTCTGGGCTGACAAAGTTCTGTGTGATTGGTCTCTGACACCACTCTCTCTAGAGCTTCACCCCCTACAGTGCAGGCCTATTGACCTTCTTCTAGGCCCTAGACTTGCCAAGCTTACTCTTCCTCTGTATTTGATGTGACCAGCTTTTTCTTGTCATTCCAATTTCTGCTTAAATGTCGCCTCCTGAAGTGGTTGCTGTTGGTGTCCTGCCCAGAAGCTTAGGTACTTTTACTAGCTCTGTTTGACCACTCCCTTTACCCCCAAATCCTCCATGTCACCAACGGCATACTTTCCATATTTTGTTTAAAAAATATTTGTTGACTAGAGGGGAAAACATAGATAAATGGCTGGATTGACACATTTGAAGAATTATAATGAATTGATTTGAATAATTAATTGATAAGCCAGAAAACTTGTTAATTATTATCTACTAACCACAATAGTTTTCAGAGTAACAGAGAATCAGCTAAGAGAATAAAATGAATACAGGATGATTTACAGAGGAATTCTCAAGACTGGGCATCATAACCAGAGGTGTCCCGAGTGAGTTAGCAGAGAGCAGGAGGAACGCTCTGCACATCTGGGGACTACCATCGGGACCACTAAAGACAAATGTATTTGCTGTTAGTTTCGATTAGGCAGACTCATAAAATACTACAGTTTGGCGTGCCATGCAGACTGAGCCTTGAGATGACACAAAGCATGATGCCTGCATCGGGTTATCATATTTGGCAGATTGGAAAATGGCTGTCTATGCCACCTGAAGGGCCAATGTGACTGTTTCAGATGATAAAACTCTCACAATCTCTGACCCTTATACAGCATGATTTCTGATTCCCTAGACTGATCAGAGCCTTCTAGTGTCAAAGGGATGTGAATTATTTGACTGCATGTCTTCCTGTCTGCCCTCCTCCCAGCTCATTTAATGAGGTAAATGCTTAGCAGGCATATTCCCACTGATAAAACTGCATGCATACTTATTATTCACTTTCTTGTTCAGACACAAATGCACAGTCTTAATGATAATAGGAGATAAGCTCCAAGAGCTGCAGCAATAATCTGACTGATTTTGCTTTTCTGCTTGCTTTTTCTCAGAAGACACGTTACTGTGATGCAAGGTGTGAAAGTTGCTGATGTTTACAGGAAACAGACTGGAACAAGATATCAACACAGACTGAGGTACCGTGTTGTAGGGAGCCTGCCACTGCTTCCCAGGCCTCCCTGCCACCAGTAGCCCATTGGTGGCCTGCCCATTTGGGGTTTTGGCTGGTACCAAATGTGCAACTGCTCACTGTATCACACTTACAGCACTTACAAAGAAACTCTGACGCTGTAAGTGCCAAGGCAGGGAAGGGGAGGGAGGTGGGATTGGAGGATTTTGCTCACTTCTACATAGCCTCCATTAGCATCCCCCAAAGCTGACTGAAATAAACATTCAATCTAAAGAAAGACTTATTTCTTGATATGCAAATGAAGCTAAAAATAAGTCCCTTTCACACCTCTTTTAGCCACAAGATGCCCCTGAACCTCTTCTGGAAAGACATTCTGAACTCAGGGACAACTTGGTATAAATTCATCTTTAAGACAAGACTTGTGAATTAAAGTAGTATGTTCGATATCACTATATTTACCAATATCTGTTCCTTCTCCTATCCTAGGCATATGGAAGACTGTACTTCTCAGTTTCTTTGCAGTTGGATAGGGCCATGTAACTAGTTATCATGGCCAGTGTAATGACACACATCATTTCCAGGTGAGACAGTGTGATTCTCCCAACTCTTTCTTCCCCATCTTAGGCAACCACAGACAAGACTGTATGTTGAGATGGAAGACTCAAAAGATTGAAGCAGCCTGGATAACTCAGGTACCACACAGAGGACAACTGCCCTAGAGAGTTGCCTTGACCCACAAAAGACATTGCATGAGATGAAAATAAACTTTTATTGTGTCAAACCTTTGAGATTTGGGGCTTGTTTGTTACTGCAGCATGACTTAGCCCATTCTTACTAATATAAGAAATGCCCAATGGAGTGCCTGTCAATTCTTCTTAGATCTCATCCTACCTCTCTTCCAGCCAGACACTATCTTACAAGCTAGTCCTCTCTCCTCTAATACTCTTCCACAGCCAACCCATCTTTAGACCTTCTAATCACCTAAACCTTAGGAGAGGTTTGGGTACAGACTCAGGAAGGTTTCTCAAGCCACATTTGCCTGAGCAGTTCATTCTTCTGAGAATTTATCCAGTTGTTTCATGAAACAAATAAAGTCTCATGGAGAATTAGTCTCAGTCCAGGGAAGAGAGAATATTTGACTGTCTTCACATAATGTATTTTTACATGACTAAATTAAAAAGCAGGTCGTTTGTCTTTACTAGGTGAAGATAAGAACTACTTTCCCCTTTTCCTGACACCTCTAAAGTTAATCTTAGGACTCAAAATGTTGGTGTAAAAATAATTGCTTTTTCCTCTACTGTAAAGTTAACACCTAAGTGCCTAGAGACTCTGCCAGTGACCCAAACTTAAACTTCAACCATTTGCACAAAATGATCCTTCCCTGGCCAAAGAAAAAGCCTCTTTGCGTCTAGAAGTTAGGCTTGCAGTTTTTGAACTGCTCCATCAATCTACGTGAAACTTCACACTTCTCGGCCACAACTGCTAGGAAGAATGCTAGAAACAACTGGATCTTTATTTTCTCCAATCACCTCTGAGTGAACCAGGCAGAATCAATAAAGCAATGGACCCTTAGATGTGCTCTACTGAGTTGACCTTTAAAGTTAGTGGAGTAGAATTCACTTGGATTGTAAGTCCACTTGCTCTTTTAACTTTATTATTATTTTATTTTATTTTATTTATTTATTTTATTTTATTTTATTTTGTTTTATTTTATTTTATTTTATTTTATTTTATTTTATTTTATTTTTTTGAGACGGAGTCTTGCTCTGTCACCCAGGCTGGAGTGCAGTGGCACAATCTCGGCTCACTGCAAGTTCCACCTCCCAGGTTTACGCCATTCTCCTGCCTCAGCCTCCTGAGTAGCTGGGACTACAGGTGCCTGCCACCACACCCGGCTAATGTTTTTGTATTTTTAGTAGAGACAGGGTTTCACTGTGTTAGCCAGGATGGTCTCGATCTCCTGACCTCATGATCTGCCCGCCTCGGCTTCCCAAAGTGCTGGGATTACAGGCGTGAGCCACTGCGCCCGGCCTGCTCTTTTAACTTTAGTTAAAAGCAAATAACAGAAAATGGAAATACAGAGGCTTAAACATTAGTAGTTTAATTGGTGATTTCATTTTGGTCTGATATTTTAGAGCTTCAAAGATCTCCCTGAAGGTGAGAAATAATTTCTAAAGGGTGTTAGAATGTTATCGCTAGCCCTCAAGACACAGAAACCCTTATCAAATATAGAAAGGTTGGAAAGCAGCCAATTGTCAGAAAAACCTGGGTGGACTGTACCCAGGGCAAAAAGATCCAGCTGGAGAGATAAGCTGGTCTTACTTTCTGAAGAGGACCCGGTTGGTTGCCTTGGTTACAGAACTCCAGTATCCTGTATCCCCCACCCCCTCCTTCTCTAGTTCTTTTGGGATGGCAATATGTCAGTGTTAAATCACACTTACACAGAAACCAATCATGACAACACTGTTTCCTGTTTTCCCAGACTTCCTTGCAGATAAGGATGGCCAGGTAACCTCCTTGTGGCCAATGAGCTACATAAGTAAGTCTGTTGGGTAACATTTTGGAAAATATTTTGCATTTATAATGACATGGACAAGCATGATTAGCATTAAATCTGCATTAAATGTAAATATAATGCTTAGTGGTAGAGCAGCCATTTTGGGATTATTAGGCCCTAAGCATGAGGGAAATTTTCAAGAGAAGGATTAAGATGCTAGCCCACTCAGGGACTTCTTTTCTGGCCAAAGTGAGACTAGATTTATCCTTCTGCTTGAAGTGAACATAAAAGATGACAGAATATATGAAATGACAGATTTTTTAAGACACTGGGACATCAGACAAGAAGAATAGAGATACAAAAGGGCTGGGGTGTGGGGGTGGGGAAGGTGAGCCCTATGATTGCCCTGGATTACCGCCTTGAAAGAGTTTTCAGGCTGTGGAGGAGGAGGCGCAATCCAGGCAGAGGCCAGCAGACTGAGTTGAGATGACAGAGCCAAGCCACTGAGAACAACGCCGCTAAATCTTGCAGGCCAGAGTACCACAGAAGAAACTGCTGTGCACGGCCAGCAATCCAGAGATCTGCAGAGGGCCCTCCTTGAACTTCAGCCAAGTACTGATCACCACATGCATGTGAGGAAACCACCTAAGACCAGGAAGGGAACCACCCAAATGGATTATGGGATGTTGTCTGACCATAATGGAATTAAAATAAAAATTAATAACAGAAAGATCTCTGAAAAATCTCCAAATATTTGGAAACTAAATAACTATGATCAAAGAAATCAAAAGGAAAATTACAGAGTGGTTTGAACTTAAAAAAGAGTAAGAAGGAAAAAACATAATACATTTTATGAATTGTCACTTTAACAGTGCTTAAGGGGAAAACCATAGCACTAAACTGTATTAGCAAAGAAGAAAAATCTTAAAATCAATGGTCTCAAATCAATGGTCTCAACATCCATCTTAAAACAAAACAAAACAACAACAAAAGGCTGGGCATGGTGGCTCACACCTGTAATCCCAGCACTTTCAGAGGCCAAGATGGGTAAATTGCTTGAGGCCAGGAGTTCAAGATGAGCCTGGCCAACTTGGCAAAACTGCATCTCTAGTAAAAATACAAAAATTAGCCAAGCGTGGTGGCGTGCACCTGTAATCCCACCTACTCTGGAGGCTGAGGCAGGAGAATTGTTTGAACCCAGGAGGTGGAGGTTGCAGTGAGCCGAGACCATGCCACTGCACCCCAGCCTGGGTGACAGAGCAAGACTCTGTCTCAAAAACAAAACAAAACACAGAAAAAAGCGAATAAAACCCAAAATCAGCAAAAGAAAGGAAATAATAAAGATCAGATTAGTGAAATAAACCAAAATATTTTACCCCAAAATAGACTTCTTCAACATATTTTGAAATGGCTGGTCTGAAGGCCTGCAAACAGAAGTAGCCCTGCGGAGCTATCTTTCGTGGGTAGGGGAAGTGATTTGCATTTGTAGAGGAAGCAAATGACAGATGCAAACAGGCTTTCTCTGAAGGCCCCTTGTCCAGATCTAGGAAATATTAATGAGAGTCTGAAACCTTTAAAGGTCTGATGGGAACATTTCCCACTGGCTACCATCTATTCATTCTGAGGACTGCTATCTCTGAGGTTTCATCTGCCTAGCAACACTGCCCTCGCTAGCCAGGGCTTTCCTCTTCTCTCTCCTGTAACCTGACTGGCCACCATAACCTGTTTTGCCATGCTTTAAGCCCCTATTCTTTTTGTAATCTCAAGATGGTATAAAAGTGCCAACCATCTGACCATTTGAGTTCTTATATTTGTATGACTACTGTGTACACGTTAATAAATTTGTATGTCTTTTCTCCAATTAATGTGCCTTTTGTCAGTTGATTTTCAGTGAACTTTCAGAGGATGAAGGGGGAGTTTTCCCTTGGCCCCTACAATAGAAGTCAATAAAGTAGAAAACAGAAGAAAAATAGAGAAGATCAATGAAATAAAAAAACAGCTTTTTGGAAGATCAATATAATTGAAAAATCTTATCAGGAAAAAAAAAAGAAAAAGAGGCTGGGCATAGTGGCTCATGCCTGTAGCCCAGCAGTTTGGGAGGCCGACGTGGGCAGATTGCTTGAGCCCAGGAGTTCCAGACCAGCCTAGGGAACATGGCAAAACCCCATCTCTACAAAAAATACAAAAAATTAGCCAGGCATGGTGGCAAATGCCTGTAGTCCCAGCTGCTCAGGAGGCTGAGAGGTGGGAGGATCTCTTGAGCCCAGGAGGTCAAGGTTGCAGTGAGTCGTGATCATGCCACTGCACTCCATCCTGAGTGACAGAGTGAGACCCTATCTCAAAAATAAAAAACAACAACAACAACAACAAAAAGAGGCCAGGTGCAGTGGCTCATGCCTGTAATTCCAGCACTTTGGAGGGCCAAGGCGGGCAGATCATCTGAGATCAGGAGTTTGAGACCAGCCTGGCCAACATACTGAAACCCCATGACTACTGAAAATACAAAAATTAGCTGGGTGTGGTGGTGTGTACCTGTAATCCCAGCTACTGGGGAGGCTAAGGCAGGAGAATCACTTGAACCCGGGAGGCAGAGCTTGCAGTGAGCCGAGATCATACCATTGCACTCCAGTCTGGGTGACAGAGCAAGACTCCATCTCAAAAAAAAGAAAGAAGGAAGAAGGAAGGGAGGAAGGGAGGAAGAGACGAAGGGAGGAAGGAAGGAAAGAAGGAAGGAAGGAAGGAAGGAAGGAAGGAAGGAAGGAAGGAAGGAAGGAAGGAGATATAAATTGCCAATGTCAGAAATTATACAGGTGATATCATTTCTACATGATTCTACATGTAGATTCTACAAATTTTAAAAGGATACAGATTCTAGAAATATTAAAAGGATAATGGAATATTATGAATAATTGTATGCCAATAAAATTGACAGCTGAGATGAAAAGGAAAAAAAGACCCTGAATTCCACAAATTGCCGAAGTTTACTCAGAAAGACATAGACAACCTGTATAGCCCTATACAGATTAAATAAATTGAATTTGCATTAAACATGTTCCAATAAATAAAACTCAAGTTCCAGATGGCTTCACTCATAAATTCTACCAAACATTTAAGGAAGAAACAATACTAATACTATACAGTCTCTTCCTAAGAAATTGAAAATGAGGAAAATACTTCCCAACTCATTCTACGAGGCCACTATTACTCATATGAAAACTAAACCAAAATATTATAAGAAAAGAAATCTATAGCCTAATGTGCCATATTAATATAGATGCAAAAATTCTAAATGGATAATAGGAATACAAAGTTGGTTTAACATTGAAAAATCTATCAATGTATTTCTCCATATAAACAAACAAAAAAAAACAACTCCATATGATCATCTCAATAGATGCAGAAAAGGCATTTAACAAATTCAGCATTAATCCTGATACTAACTCTCAGCAAACTGGAAAGAGGGAGACTCTTCCATAACCTGATAAAAGGCGGTTACCAAAATGTAGTTAACAATATACCTAATGATGAAAGACTGAATGCTTTCCTTCTAAGATCAGGAACAAGACAAGGATGACTGTTCTCAACACTTCTACTCAGTATTGTCCTTCAGGTGCTACTTAGGGCAATCAGGGAAGAGAAAGAAATACAAAGCATCCAGATTGGCAAGAAAGAAGTATAACTCTCTATTCATCGACAGCATAAACTGCAGAAAATCCAGTGGAATCTACAAAAAAGCTACTATAATGAATAAGTTAGTTTGGCAATGTTGTAGGATGTTTGTACAACATTAAAAAATCAATTGTATTTCTATTCACTAGCACAGAACTATCAGGTATTGACATTAAAAAATACAAATTACAATAGCATAAAATACATGAAATACCTAAGTATAAATCTAACAAAAAATATTTAATGTCTGTATGTTGCAAACATTATTGAAAAAATTTAAAAATGTAAATGAACAGGTAAAATGTTTTCATGAATCTAAAAACTTAATATTGTTACAGTGTCATTCCTCCCCAGTCTATAGATTTGATACAATCCAAACCAAAATCCCAAGAGGCTTTTTTTTTTTTTTTTTTTTTTGTGGAAATTGACAAGCTAATTAAAAAATTCATATTGTAATGCAAAGGACCAAGAATAGCTAGACATCTTTAGGAAAAAAATAATGTAGGGCTTACATTACTGGATTTCAAGACTTGTGATAAAACTACAATAACCAAGACAGAGTGATAATACTGACAAAGCTAGACAAATAAATAGAACAGAGAGACCAGAAATAAACTCACACATATATTGACAACTGATTTTTCACAAAATTGCAAAAGCAAAGCAATTCAGTGGAGAATGATAGTTTTCTAAATAAACTGGATGCTAGAATGATAGATTGTATATCCATGTAGAAAAAAAAAATGAAATCTGGTCCATGGCATGCGCGTCCGTGTGAAGAGACCGCCAAACAGGCTTTGTGTGAGTAACATGGCTGTTTATTTCACCTGGGTGCAGGCGGGCTGAGTCCGAAAAGAGAGTCAGCAAAGGGAGATAAGGGTGGGGCCGTTTTATAGGATTTGGGTAGGTAAAGGAAAATTACCTACCCAAAGGGGTGTTGTTCTACCAAAGGGGTGTTGTTCTCTGGCGGGCAGGAGTGGGGGTCACAAGGTGCTCAGTGAGGGAGCCTTTTGAGCCAGGATGAGCCAGGAAAATGATTTTCACAAGATAATGTCATCGGTTAAGGCAAGGACCGGCCATTTTCACTTCTTTTGTGGTGAAATGTTATCAGTTAAGGCGGGGCAGGGCATTTTCACTTCTTTTGTGATTCTCCAGTTATTTCAGGCCACCTGGGCGTATATGTGCAAGTCACAGGGGATGCGATGGCTAGGCTTGGGCTCAGAGGCCTGACTGTCCATACCTCACACTATCTACAAAATTTAATTCAAAATGGATCATAGATATAAATGTAAAGTCTAAAACTACAAAATTCTAGAAGATATAGAAAACATTTGAAGATATAGAAAACATTTGTAACTCTGGGTCACAAAGATTTCTTAGATATACCTCTAAAAGCATGATGCATAAAAGAAATAATTGATATACTGAATTTTATCGAAATTAAAAACTGTGTTTTTGAAAGACACAGTCAAGAGAATGAATAGATAAGCCTCATACTGGGAGATAATATTTGCAAGTCATACATCTATTAAAAATAATATATAACTCTCAAAACCTGATAATAGGAAAACAAACAACTCAATAAAGAAGTGGCCAAAATTTTGGACAGTCACCTTACCAAGAAAATGTACTGAAATAAGCACATAAAGAGAATCTCAACATCATTAGGAAATGCAAATTAAAAGCACAATGCACTAGCACAGTGGTTTATGCCTGTAATCCCAGCACTTTGGGAGGCAGAGGTGGGCGGATCACATAAGGTTAGCAGTTCAAGGCCAGCCTGGCCAACATGGTGAAACCCCGTCTCTACTAAAAATACAAAAATTATCCAGGTATGATGGTGTATGCATGTAGTCCCAGCTACTTGGGAGGCTGAGACAGGAGAATCACTTGAACCTGGGAGTCGGAGGTTGCGGTGAGCAGAGATCACACCACTGCAGCCTGGGCAACAGAGCAAGACTCCGTCTCAAAAAAACCCAAAACCAAAACAACAAAAACAACAACAAAAACAAACAAACAAAAATCCACGATGAGATACAGTATATAACTTTTAGAATGGCTAAAAGCTTTCTTTTTTAACCACCGTACCAAGTGCTGGTAAGGATGTACAAGAACTGGAACTCTCATACACTGCTGGTAGGAAAGTAACATGGTAGAATCACACTGAAAACATTTGGGGTTTTATTAAAACAAATTCAATATTTATTTATCATACGACCCAGGCATCCTACTCCTAGATGTTTACCCAAGAGGAAAGAAAATGTAGTTCATACATAGCATTTTTTTGTTTTTGTTTATTTGGAGACAAAGTCTCGCTCTGTCACCCAGGCTGGAATGACAGGCATGATCTCGGCTCACTGCAACCTCTGCCTCCCAGGTTCAAGCTATTCTCCTGCCTCAGCCTACTGAGTAGCTAGGACTACAGGTGCCTGCAACCACGCCCAGCTAATATTTGTATTTTTTAGTATAGGTAAAGTTTCGTCATGTTGGCCAGATTGGTCTCAAACTCCTGACCTCAAGTGATCTACCCACCTTGGATCCTGGACCAAAGAGCTGAGATTACGGGCTTGAACCACTGTGCATGGCCATATATAGACTTTTACACAAATGTTCTTAGTAACTTTATTTATAATAAAAACTGGAAACAACCTAAATGACCTTCAATTAGTGGGCAACATTTATGGATAAACAAAACATAATATATCCATAAATGAAATACTCTTTGGCAATAAAAAGAAACTATAGATACACACTACAACATGGATCAATCTAAAAATAATTATGCTGAGTTAAAGAAGCCAGACAGAAAAGAGTACATACTACTCTATAGAAAATTCTAGAAAATTCGAATCAGGCTACAGTGACAGAAAGCAGGTCCATGGTCACCTGAGGAGTACAGGAAGAGATAGGAGGGAGAGATTATAAAGGCAAAGCGAGAAAGTTTTGGGGGTGATGGACATGTTCACTATCTTGATTGTTGGGTTGGTTTTATGGGCGTATAAAAATGTCAAGTTATCAAATCGCACACGCTATGTGGCATTTATTCCATATCAAGTATACCTCTTTAAAGCTATTTTTAAAAGAAGAAAAAAAAGATGCTATCCCTGACATCGTTGAGCCACTTAACCAATGGACTTCCTATCTCTAAATCTTTTGATTATGAAAAAAAGTAAATGAAGCCATAGTAAGTCAGTTTTTTTGTTACTTGCAGCTGGAAGCATAACTTCCCACTACATCTATACAACGCCTTGGCTTATGTAATAAAAGTCACAGAATATTCAAGCTTGAAGAGATCTTGGGGATCAGCCATTCAGAGCCTATCCTGCCTGCCCCACTCCACCGCTGTTCCCCGGACCTTTCTTTACAGATAAGGAAACAGAAATTCAGAAGCATGGAGGGACTTGCCCAGACTGACACAGCAGATCTATTAGGAGCTGCAGGATGAGAGCTGCAGTGTCCCAATGTCCTGACTCTGAAAGCTGGGCTCTTTCCAGTGCGCCATATCGCAATCTGCCTTTTCAATTTTTAATTTCTAAATTTTACTTCCTTAAAACAGCAAAGAGAAAAAATACAGAGTGGAATTTAATGCTCGCAAGTAGAATTACCTAGAGGAATGTTGTTTTATAAATGAGGCAACAGAGCCTTGGGGTGCAGATGAGAAAGGGATATTTTCTCTTAGTCACAAAGCCAACATTAAACAATGGCCTCTTGAGACACTACTTGCCCTAATGCTTCTCAAATATATGACTTATTTCTAGTAGTCAACACTCGCCTTTGTGAAATAAACACTCCTCTATGTGTGTGTGCCTGGAATAGCAATCCTGATGTTTCTAAGGGTGTTCACATTTTAAAAGTAAAGAGTAAAAATTCAGTCATTTTGTGTTGGTTGACATTTTTTAAATGGCATGTTTTTTATAACTGAAAACTAAATTTGGTTTAGGTTAGGCTTACACATGAAGAGCTGAAAGGTTGTTTTATTCCTTAAATGTTCCCATCTTTGAGCAGAGGCCAAACAATGAAAATTCTAGCTGGGATAGAATAAGAATGTTATTATCACCAAGTCATGGGTAACTGAAACCTTCCTGGTTCCACATGCTATTAATATCCTATGTGTCAAACAAAAGTTAGGAACTGCTAAAGAAAAGATTATTCAATTCTTCTTATTAAAGCACAGTAAGGAAGACTTTACTGAGGCCCTCGCTATAGGTATAGTGACCACTGCAATGAGGTTTTGGAGTGGGGGAGAAAGATTGAGTTCAATTCTGAATACAGCATGAGCAAGCGGACATTTATAGCCAAGGAGGAGGGTGGGGACCAGTGCATGGAAAACTACTAAGAAGGAACATCAGGGGTAAGGAGGATTCTGACTAGACAGGCCTAACAGGATTCTTGCTGAAGACAGGCCAGGGTGATCAGACCTCACTTGGGGGATGGTGGAGGATGAGGAACCTGATCAGATATCAAGGGTGGATGTTGGTGGGGATTCTTGTGAAACTGACTTAGCTTGGCTCTTTGCTAAAACTGGATTTTCCAAGGAAGTACACTGATAGATTCTAAAAGGTTTAGGAGCCTAACATTTCTCCAAGCAAAGAATCTTTGTCAGAACACAGCATTGACCTAAAGAAAGAAATTGAGGAAAATTAATATAGGTAGATGTAAAGGTAAACTGAGGCTGGAGCCGAACCGGGAAC
This sequence comes from Theropithecus gelada, assembly GCF_003255815.1. Classification (NCBI taxonomy): domain Eukaryota; kingdom Metazoa; phylum Chordata; class Mammalia; order Primates; family Cercopithecidae; genus Theropithecus; species Theropithecus gelada. The sequence continues at coordinate 70,489,088 of NC_037673.1, forward strand.
GAAGACACAAGGCAAATGGCAGTGAGAATAGCCTTTGTTAGGACTCACGGGCGAGGTTCCTCGGTCCAAAAGTGCGGGCCGAGGAAGTCACACTGAGGGAGGAGGGTAGGGACCTTTTATAGCTTGAGCGATGGGGAAGTTGGTTGTGCAAAAACAAGTCCTGGGGGGTCTTGAAACTGCAATGTCACGAGGAAGGGGTCTTTGGAAACTGTTTAACTGAAACAGCTGTTTACGAACTTGTAAAATGCATGTGAGCTGTGGGTCATGGGGGAGTGTGGTTGCCCAACCAGAACTCTGACACATGTAAGTCTGTGGGTGTCTACAAGGGTGAAGGGAGTCTTTAACAAAAGGCCTGCTATGCCGGGTAACGCCGCCATGTTGGGTCTAGATTCCTGCCTAACAGTAGAGAGTTTATTTGGGCCAAGGGTGGGGATTGCAGACTGAGAAACTCTTCCAAGTTGCTTTGGGGAGTGCTCCAGAGAACAAAGGGCAGACATGAGTTTTTAAAGAAAAAAAGACAAATCAGGAGAGGAGGTGATTACAAATGTTGTTTTTCAGAATTTTCATTGGTTCCCAGAAATAACATTCATCAGTATTGGCTATACACATTGTTAAACTATAGGGTATGAGTTATGGTGTTCAGAGTATGGCATTGCTAAGTGGCGACACTCAGTTTAGAGTCCACACAGCAGGCGGTTTCAAGAGACGATTATTCAGCTCGAGGCGGGGAAGTGGCGCATGACTGATGCCTCATTCCTATGCTTTGCTGGGCCTGATGATTTTAAAGGGACTACATTACTCAGGTGTTTCTTGTCTTTCTCAGTCTCTCACCTGTGTGGTTATTTCACTTTGCTTTCCTAGAGCACAGCACCAACACACATACCTTACAGAACCTTACACACCTACCTTACTGTCCTTCCTTTACAAGAAAGGTGACTCCAAATCTGAGCTCACAGGGGATGTTGGAAAGTCAAAGTGACTTGGGGAAAAGTTATTGAAATGACTACATTTTTGACAAATATGAACGAACAATGAGGAAAGATGAAAGGAATTGAAATCACTCAGCCTCAGACAAGAAGATATTCCATCTCCACCTGATATTATTTTCAAGACTTCCTGTCCAAATTCTGCTGAAATTGTTCACAACATTAATTACACGGTAAGAAAGATGCTGATATTTGCCTCTCTGATATCCATTCCAGCTTCTTCTTCATAAAGCAGAAACAGTTTTGTTTAGGAGTGGCAGTGGCACAACCTGACAAAAATCCTTTCCCTGGTCAAACTCTAGCCAGGCCTCTCTGAGCCCTCTCCTTGGTTAGGCCTCAGCCTTGGCCTATAAGAATGACAGACTCTTGGCGCAAATGATTTCCACCCTTTACCCTCCATATATATGCATATATATATATATGTATTTTATGTTTGAGACAGGGTCTCACTCTGTCATCTAGGCTGGAATACAGATGCTCAATTTCAGCTCACTGCAACCTCCGCTTCCCAGGCTCAAGTGGTCCTCCAGCCTCAGCCTCCTGAGAAGCTGGGAATACAGGCTTGAGCCACCAACACCCAGCTAATTTTTATATTTTTTTGAGAGATAAGGTTTCACCATGTTGCCCAGGTTGGTCTCAAACTCCTGAGCTCAAAGCAATCTGTCCACTTCAGCCTCCCAAAGTGCTGGGATTACAGGTGTAAGCCACTGCACCTGGAAAACTCACTCACACACACACACTCTGTCTCTCTCTCTCTCTATATATATACACACATATACATATATTTATACAGACTATAATATAGGTAGAGAGTTATATATATAAATAATATATATTATATATAAATAATATGTATAATATATGTAAATATATATAAATAATTATATATAAATATATATACATAAAATATCTATTTTTTAGAGTCTTGCTCTGCTGCCCAGGCTGGAGTGCAGTGGAGCGATCTCGGCTCACTGCAAGCTCCGCCTTCTGGGTTCACGTCATTCTCCCACCTCAGCCTCCCAAGTAGCTGGGATTACAGGCGCCCGCCACCATGCCCGGCTAATTTTGTTTTTGTATTTTAGTAGAGATGGGGTTTCACTGTGTTAGCCAGGATAGTCTTGATCTCCTGGCTTCTGGATCACAATGGTCTTGTGATCTGCTGGCCTTGGCCTCTCAAAGTGCTGGGATTACAGGTGTGAGCCACCGTGCCCGGCCTATGTATTTTTTAAAAATCTTTGACTGCAAGATGTATTTTTATGTTTAATGCATAGTAGGTGCATATACTTATGCACTTACCTTGGTGCATATATTATGGAGTACATGAGATATTTTGATACAGGCATATAATGCGTAATAATCCCATTATGGAGAATGGAACATACCCTCCATATTAAAAGACTTGACCAGACACTAGGGTCGTTTCTAATAGCTCCAGGCTGCACCCCAGGATGACCCTAGGCCCCCTTAAAGTACCTGCCTGAGAAAAGAAAAGGCTTCGAGTAGAATTCACTATTTGTTTTTAGCCAACCCCTGAGGATAAGCCCCACCACTTTCAGAGCATTTACTACAAAGGGCTTACAATTGAGGATCCTCTCGCTGCCCCTTTGAGATGTCTAGGTATCACCTACAACTCAGGGGTGTCCTCCTCAAGCATGTGAAGGTAATCCCTTTACAACGATAATCATCAGGAAGGAAGGGGCCTCTGTCTCCCAGCCTGTGTGGCATCCTAACTTTGATAAATGCCAGGTGGCAGATGCAGCTGCCTCATGGGCATTTACACTGACCAACCCTTGTAATTTTTCACCCTAATTCTACTGAGCCCCACTCAGACCCTCCCTGCTGCCTCACTTTCCCTTTATTTTTTATCAAGACAGGGTCTCATTTTGTTGCCCACAGCCATGTGCCATCACACCTGGAAAATTTATTATTATTTTTTTGTAGTGACAAGGTCTCAACTCCTCCTGCCTGCACCTCCCAAAGTGCTGGGATTACAGGTGTGAACCACAGCACCAGGCCCATTCTCCCTTTAAAATACCCACTACTTCTGTGCAAATCAGAGTTGAGTTCAGTTCACACTGGACCCTCTTCCCTACTACAATTGTAATATTATGGGCTAAAAGCTGTCCTTACCACTTTAGTGTCCAGCTTTATTTACCTTGGATGGTGCTGAGTAAAATTACTCCCCTACCCCATTCCCTGCAGCAAAGGGTGGCCAGGGGACACTCACCTGACCACTGAGACATACGCTGAGTTTCTGGGAAGACATTTTTCTCTTGCCCTCCTGCACTCCTCCCTCACACCTTCTTTTCTGATGGCACAGGGACAGAAAGCCTAGAAACGCAGCAGCCATCTGGAAATATGAGGTCACAAGCATGAGGAAGACATAGCAGGTAGCCGACTGCCTCCTGAAATTCTGCTAAGATGCTTCTCGGGCAATTCAGTCACAACATGCCCAAAAAGGAACTCTAGGTCTTTCCATTTCTACCTTTGGAATTTCCAATTTTGATAAATAGCATCGCCACCCATGTGTTGCTATTGTCAGAAACTTGGTGGATACCACTGACTGACTCTTCTCACTCCCAGTCTCCACAATTCTGCCTACCAAATATCTCCTTGCAGGCTCCTTGCATTCATTTTTTTTTAATTGTGGCACAGGGGGAAGGGGCGGCAGGCACCATGTCTGGCCGCAAAGGTGGCAAGAAGAAGCCACTGAAACAGCCTAAGAAGCAGGCCAAGGAGATGGACGAGGAAGATAAGGCTTTCAAGCAGAAACAAAAAGAGGAGCAGAAGAAACTCGAGGAGCTAAAAGCAAAGGCCGTGGGGAAGGGGCCCTTGGCCACAGGTGGAATTAAGAAATCTGGCAAAAAGTAAGCTGTTCCTTGTGCCTGAGGAGATGGTGACCCTTTATTTCATCCTTATTTAAACGTGTATATTCCCTGCCATGACATCTTTTGCCACCTAAAGCTGGAATTAAGTGTTGTCTTGGAGCTGTTGTACATTTAAGAATAAACTTTTATAAAAAAAAAAATCTTAAAAAGAAACTGTGGCACAATACACATACAATTTACCATTTTAACCATCTTATTAAATTCTTTTTTTTTCTTGAGACAGGGTGTTACTCTGTCACTCAGGGTGGAGTGCAGCGGCACAATCTCAGCTCACTGCAACCTCTGCCTCCCGGGTTCAAGTGACTCTCCTGCCTCAGCCTCCCAATCTTTTTAATTTTATTTTTTGTCGAGATGGGATTACAGGCGTGAGCTGCCACACTTGGTCATTTTAACCATTTTGAAGTATACAGTTCAGTGGGGTTTAACACATTCACAATGTCGTGCAAACATCACCATTATCTAGTTCTAGAATCTTTTCATCACCCCAAAAGAAAGTCCCATATTCATTAAGCAGCACTTCCTATTCCTCCCTTCCTCCAGCTCAAGGCACTAATTTGCTTTGTGTCTCTAGATTTGCCTATTCTGGATATTTCATAAAAATGAAACCATATAATATGTGGCATTTGTGTCTAACTTCTTTCATTCAGGATGTTTGCAAGGTTCATCCATGTTGTAGCATGTATCAGTACTATTCTTTTTGTGGCCAAATAATGTTCCATTGTATGGATATACCACATTTTGCTTATGTATTCATCAGTTGAGGGACATTTGGGTTGTTTCTATCTTTTAGCTATTGTGAATAATGTTGCTACGAGCATTTGTGTATATGTTTTTGTTTGATCATCTCTTTTAAATTTGCAGGGTTATATACTTGAGAGGAATTGCTGGGTCATATGGTAATCTGTGTTTAACTTATTGAAGAACAATCAACAATTTTCCACAGCAGCTACATAATTTTACGTTTCCACCAGCAATGTATGAGGGTTCCAATTTTTCTGCATCCTCACTACACTTACTATTTTCTGGTATTGTTTTTAATTATAGTCACCCTAGTGGGCATGAAGTGGTATCTCACTGTGGTTCTAAGTTATATTTCCCTCCTGACCCATGATGTTCAGCATCTTATCATTTCCTTTGTTGGCCACTGTATACACTTTTTCTTTGGAGAAAAGTCTATTCGAGCCCTTTGTCCATTTTTATTTATTTTTAGTTTTTTGAGACAGGGCTCTGTCACCCAGGTTGGAGTGTAGTGGTATGATCATAGCTCATTGCAGCCTCAACCTCCTGGGCTCAAGCGATCCTCCCATCTCAGCTTCCCAAGTCGGTAGGGCTACAAGTGAATGCCACCATGCACAGCTAATTTTTAAATTTTTTGTAGAGATAGGGTCTAACTCTGTTGCCCAGGCCTGTCTTGAACTTCTGGCCTCAACAATCCTCCTGCCTCAGCCTCTCAAAATGCTGGGATTGCAGGTATGAGCCACCACACCCAGCTGCACATTTTACTTACTTTTTAAAAAAATGGCACCTCACTCTGTCACCCAGGTTGGAGAGCAGTGGCATGATCCTGGCTCACTGCAACCTCCACCTGCCAGGTTCAAGCAATTCTCCTGCCTAAGCCTCCCAAGTAGCTGTGATTACAGGCGTATGCCACCATGCCTGGCTAATTTTTGTATTTTTAGTACAGACAGCGTTTTACCATGTTGGCCAGGCTGGTCTTGAACTCCTGACCTCAAATGATCCGCCCACCTCAGCCTCCCAAGGCTGAGGATTACAGGTGTGAGCCACCACGTCCAGCCTCCACCTGCACATTTAAAATGGAATTGTTTGGTTTTTAGTTGTAAGCGTCCTTTATATATTCTGGATATTAGACCCTTATCAGATGTGTGATTTGGTGAATATTTTCTCTGTTCTGTGAATTGTCTTTTCAGTCTCTTGGTAGTATCCTTTGATGCTACAGGGGCCAAGGGAAAATTTCCCCTTTGCCCTCTGAAGGTCTGCTGAAAAATCACCTGAAAAAATGCAGATTAATAGGGGAAAATGATATGCAAACTTATTAGCCTGCATGGGAAAAAACCATAGAATGATTGCCCAACCCCACAATGGGGCACAGATAGTTACATTCCCTTCTTCTTAGTGGGGAAGGGAGACAAAGAATCGTGGATAATTTTAGTGAGGATAGTAACGGATTTTTAGGGGAATTCAATGGGCTTGAAGAACAAAGTCTGTTTGAAGGACAAAGTCTGCTGAACCCACAGAGCCCAGAGCCGACAATGGTTTGTGACAAAAGTCTGTCCAGGTGTGTTAACAGATTTCAGTCTTTCTGTGATATGAGTTCAGTTAATGAAAACCCAAGGAAGGGACCAGAAGTAATTACTTTCTTCTTCTTCTTTTTTTAGAAGTAGTTAGCATTTAAGGAACCTCCCTCCATGTGGCTTCAAGCCACCAGGACACAGGACCCCTGACTCCCTTAAATCTTCTCCTCAACTCTTCTGCTGAAGAATTTGGCCTTCACGATGACAGGCTGCTTTGGAAGTTTTTCCTTTCCCAGAACTTTGCAGGAGCCCGATCGCACCACATCGATGATGGGTGCAGCCCCAGTCTAGTTTTTAGCAGCAGTCACCCGTGTCTGCTCACTGACCTAAGTCCACAGTTTGTCAAGGTTGACAGGTGGGCAGAAGCTCTGGTTCCTCTTTAAGTGGTAATGCCCCATACCGACTTTCCCAAAGTAGCCTGGCTGGTATTTGTCGAAGCTGAGCCTGCGGTGATGCAGACCACCAGCATTACCATGGCCTCTGGGGTGCTTCCGGTGCTTCCCTGTGCAGCCGTGGCCGTGGCTCACGTGGCCCCGAAGTTGCCAGGTCTTCCTCAGTCTGGATGGCATGTTGGCGGCCTAGATGAAAGAGCAATTGCTTTCTTCCTTGGTGAGTCCAGGTTTTAGGCAGATTTGAGAACTTAGAGAACTTCATCCTGAGCTTAGGGAGAGACAAAGGATGGAGAGGCAGGAGGCGGGGGAAGGTCACAGAGACCTGGAGGCTTCTTGCTCAGTTCAGCAGGTCAAAGCGCCATACTTTGGGGTATCGGTTTTTGAGCCCCAACAATGTATAAAAGTTTTTCACTTTGTTGAAGTCCAATTCATCTTTTTCTTCTGGTGCTTGTGCTCTAAGTGTCTTACATCTACTTTTGAGTGTTTTATTCCATGCACAGAGCACAAGGATATTTTAAATACCTAAATCTGATAATGACTCCCTTGCTTCACACCTTCAATAGTTTCCCACTGTATTTAAGATAAAGTTCAAAATCCTCGCTATGGACTACAAGGCTATGCATGATTTGGTCCCTGTCCTCCTTTTGGCCTCATTTTTCCTTATTTTTCCTCACCTTTTCTGCCTTCAGTTTCTCAGGTATACCAGGCTCTCTTAAATCCCAGGAACTTCTCACTTGCCATGGTCCCTGCCTGCAATGGTCATCTTCCTCTCTTCTCTACTTCACTAATTCTAATACATTCATTATTTTAAGTGTCACCTCCACGGGAAAGCCTTCCTTAACCCTCTGCTCCAAACTTATTCCCAGCTGGCGAAAGGTGGAATTTTGCAAGCCGATTGTTAAACATTGCATTATAAATTAAGTGGCATACATTTACAATTAAGTTATAATAAAAACAAATGCAATAAACACTCAAAACTTTTCATGTTCTAATTATTTTATTACATTCTACATTTATGCTCCTGAGGTCACAATGGAAATAGAATGGAATGTGTGGTGGAAATAGAATGGAGTGGCCTGCTACTGTGTGTGCATCCTGTGCTAGCTAACCCTGCTGTGGTGGCAGGAGAGCTTGACATCAGCCACGGTGGGAGTATTTGAGCAAAGACTACAAATCAGGCTGGCTTAGTGAGGCTTTTTGGAAAGCAGGGGTTAACATTTACACTGCCAGTCAGATTTCCCATCACATGCAGACATGGCATCTTGAACTTGTCTACTGTGGTCCTTTCCATGGATATAATCTTTCAATTTATTATTTGAAATAGTATATTTAATGTCCGTGTTTCTCACAAGAATGTGAACTCTGGGAGGGAGTGGGGTACATATTGTTCCCTATTGATATCTGTATCTCTAGCACCCTAGCACAGTTCTTGGCACTTGATACATACTTAATCATTTGTTGACAGAATGTCAATAAGACCCAAGAAGCAAAGTCCAATGTTTTAAATATAGATGGGTCGATGGCAGGGATTCATCTTGGAAAGTATAAAATTTTCCATTTCATTCATTGGCTACCTTGAGGGTTTAAATATTGATGATCATTTGATTATATTCAAAGCTTACCAGGTTTAAACATTTCTTTGATGCCTTTTTAATTGGAATGATAGCTAGTGATGGCCAAAGGTGACTTGACCTTGGCTACGTATTAGTTTCCTATGGCTGCCATAATAAAGTAAGCCACCCAAACTGGGTAGTTGAAGACAACAGGGACACATTCTTTCACAGCTCTGGAGGCTAAGAGTCTCAAAAATCAAGGTGTTCACAAGGCCATGCTCCCTCTGAGACTCTGGATAGACTCCTCCCCTGCCTCTTCCTAGCTTCTGGTGGTGGCCAGCAGTCCTTGGCATTCCTTGGCTTATAGCCGCATCACTCTAGTCTCTATTTCCATCTTCACAGTGTCTCCTTCTCTTGTATTTTCTCAACATCTTCTTATAAAGACACCAGTCATATTGGATTAAAAGTTCACACTACTCCAGCAGGACCTCATCATAATTCATTACATCCAATTACCCTATTTCCAAATAAGGTCACATGGGGTCAGGATTTCAAGATTGCTTTTTTGGGGGACATAATTCAACCCATAATACCCTGCAAGTGGCCCGTTTCATATAGTGCATGCCCGGCACATTACAACCAACCGGGCCAGGCAGGTGCCCGCTCTTCTGCACAGCTTCACGTGATTTGTCTATAAGGCTGTTTATTTCCTCTAGCTCCAGACCTTGCCTTAGTTATGAGTGGGGAGTATCTCAGAACCCCAAAATGACCTCAAGCCCAAATATAATCATTATATTTGTTTTGTTTGAAATAAACCCACAAACCATAACTGACAGGGATTGGAACCTGGCATAAAAGCACAAAGACATACTTTTAGCCCCAGGCTGGGATACCTGAGAAGAGGGAGCAATATTTGGGCCAATTCTATATAAGCATTGAAATGCCAGAAGTGATCACTACCCTCAGGACACCACCAGTGAAAGAGGTGGTGAAGGTAGAGCTAGGCCCAGCCCAGCCCTTCTGGGTCATTTCCCTATAAAAGCAAATTACGTTTCTACATCCTTCTGGGGACGTTTATTTTCAGTAAGAATTGGTATAGACAACATTTGTCAAGCTAGAAAGATCCAGAGATGTTATCCAAATCACCCCTTTATTCTACAAAACCCAGAAGGCCAGAGAGGGGGCCTGTCTTGCCCAGGGTCATCAGGTTAGAGAGTGGCAATGCCCAGGCTAGAACCCAGGTGGTCTCCATCCCGGGTACGTGTTTAATCCACTGCTTTGCCAGTAGCCTTGTGGTGTGAAGTCCATGGCTGCAATGACCAACAGCTTTTCCCTTGGTTCAAACGTAAGGTTAAAAACCCAAGGGAAAAGTATGGAGAGTGAACCAGTACAGACACGCTTCTGACATCCAGGAAACGACAGGCCTACTATGACTTCCTAATGAGAAGACAGAAAGTTACATATTCTTTTTCTTTTTTTTTTCTGGTCAATACAACATAGTAGGATTGCTACCACTAGAAGCATTATGGGAGAACAAAACACATGAGTATTAATGAGGCAGGTTTAACTCTTACTAACAAAATACTATCTTTTTTTATATATATATATTAAAAAAATAATCTTTGCAATCAATTCTAAAAGCACTAGATTTGGAGTTCTGCAATCCAATTTCATTTTATTTAGAGAATTAAAATTGTGAAATATGAGCAGGAAAACCATTATTATCTGCTGTAATTGTACTCTTATATCCCGGAGACCAGCACAGCTCTCATTCCGCATTCCTGCGAAGGTAACTGAGCTAAAAGTGATTACCATTGTTAAACTAAATTTGGCCTGAGAAAAGCCACCATACTGGCATATTTGAGTCCTTACATAACAACTGCAACCAAACTTAGTATATAATAAACTGAAAACCCAGCTTAGGAGTATGCTTTTGTAACAGCTAGCTGAGTCTCGGCCAATCACAGCAGCCATGCTTCAGTCAGTAGCAGGCAGCCACCTGCTCATGTTCAAATAAGGCAAACACTGGACTGTAACCCGTCCAGTTGTTTCTGTACCTCACTTCTATTTCCTGTACATCGCATTTCTGTTTCTGTTTATAAGTGTTATTCGATCAGAGTATTAAACTCCGTCGGAGCCCCAGTTTCTCTGAAACTGTTCTGGTGCTGAGAACTGCCTGATTCATGTTTTGCCCAATTAAACTCTACTAAATGTAATTTGTCAAATGTTTCTCTTTTACCATAATTATTAAGTGCTCTGATTTTTTAAAAAGGCTCTGGAAAATTTCTGGTTAAATGTGGCAGATTAGACACTTACTTGTATCTCCATTGTCTCATGAAATCCCACTAAAGTGATAGTAAAGGGGGAAAGAAGGCAAACCGCAAGTTCTAAGGGATTGGAAATGGAGACAACTGAGACAAAAAAAAATCAACAGAAAAAAAAATTGGGAGCTGGAAAGAGAAGAATGTGCATGTCAGACTGATTTATCAAACCAAAGGAAACAGAACCCCAAGCCTGCCGTAGGAGAAGGCAGCAAGAAGGTAAGTCACTCTGCCAAACATGGCAGAACCCGGGACTCTGAAAGCAGGGGTGCAGAGAAGGGCTGAAAACAAGACAGCTTAAATAAATGGGAGCAGCAAGACTCCCAGATTTCCTCCTTGACCTATACAACAGATGATGCCCTCTCCCCAATCCTGGCAGGAGACTGGAGGTTCACTCTGTGGACAAACCAAATCAGAGAAGACTTAGGGATCCAAGCCAGGCCTGAGACACCCTATTGAAACTGGGTGAAAGTCTACCTACCAAATGAAGAGATTTCATCCTCCTCCTCCTGCTGCACCCTCGGAACACCAGCAGCCAGGCATATAAAATCCATGCAGGAGATGAGGGAATTTGACTTTGGAGCCTCTGACCAGTCCAAGTTAGATCCCGACAAGTGGGTGTGGGGTGGTGTTCTACTGTGAAGAGACTGGGCCTTGGCCTCATCTCTTAAAGATGGTTCTCAAACTCAGCTCAAACATTAGAATCACCTGGAAAGCTTTAACATGTGCTAATGCCTGGAGATTCTGACTAAATTAGTCAGACGTACAGCCCCAACTCAGCAGTTTTAAATGTTCCCCAGGTGATTTCAATGTACAACTAAGCCTGAGAAACTCTACTTTAATAAAACCTATCCCTCAACACCTTCTTGTAAGTGCCTCATTCCTGATCTTTTCAAAGAACCAACTTTTAGTTTGATTGATTTGCTCTATTCTTTGTCCATTTTCTATTTCATTGATTTCTGATCTTATTTCCTTTCTTCTGCTTACTTTGGGTTTAATTTGCCCTTCTTTTTCTAGTTTCTTAAGGTGGAAACTTAGAACACTAATTTTTGACCCTTTTTGTTTTCTAAAAGCAGCATTTAATGCTAAAAATTATCTTAAATCACTGAGATAGCTGCATCCCACAAATGTAATTCTGTGGGGCTTTCACTTTTGTTCGGTTCAAAATATTTTCTAATTGCTCTCGTGATTTTCTTCCTTGGCTTATGGGTTATTTGGAAGTATGTTTGCTTAATTTCCAAGTATTTGGGGTTTTTCCAGGTATCTTTCTGTTATTGGTTTTAAGTTTAATTGTGTTGTGGTCAGATAATATGCTTTGTATAATTTTGATCTTTTTTATGTATTAAGACTTGTTTTATGGCTCAGAATGTGTTCTACTTTGGTGAATGTTTTATGTTCACTTAAAAAGAATGTGTATTCTGTTGTTGGGTGGAATGTTCTATAGTTGTCAATTAGTCAAATCAGTTGAGAGTGTTATACAAATTGCCTATATCCTTATTTTTTTTTTTTTTTTGCATGTTAGTATTGTCATAAATTTTACTTTACAGGTATTTTAAACCCTGCAATACTTTTTTTTAAATGTAACTAATTATATTCAAAATAAAATTTAAAATAAGAAAAAAAGTCTTCTATAATTACCTACATATTTATAATTTTCAGCATTCTTCATTCCTTTTTGTACGTTTTATTTTCATTTATTTATTTATTTTAGAGACAGGGTCTTACTCTGTCATCTAGGCTGGAGTGTAGTGGTACAATCATAGCTCACAGTAACATTGAACTCCTGGATTCAAAGGAGCCTCCTGCATTAGCCTCCTAAATAGTTAGGACTACAGGTGCATGCCACCATGCCTCGCTAATTTTTAAATTTTTTGTAGAGATGGGATCTGGCTATGTTGCCAGGCTGGTCTTGAATTCATGACCTCAAGCAATCCTACCTCCTCAGCCTCCCAAAGTTCTGGGATTAGAGACATGAGCCACCATGCTTGGCCGGCATTCTTCATCCTTACGTGTAAATTCAAATTTCCATTGGGGGCCGGGCGCGGTGGCTCAAGCCTGTAATCCCAGCACTTTGGGAGGCCGAGGCGGGTGGATCACGAGGTCAGGAGATCGAGACTAACCTGGCTAACATGGTGAAACCCCGTCTCTACTAAAAATACAAAAAACTAGCCGGGCGTGGTGGCGGGCGCCTGTAGTCTCAGCTACTTGGGAGGCTGAGGCGGGAGAATGGCGTGAACCCGGGAGGCGGAGCTTGCAGTGAGCCGAGATCAGGCCACTGCACTCCAGCCTGGGAGACACAGCGAGACTCTGTCTCAAAAAAAAAAAAAAAAAAAAAAAAAATTTCCATTTGGTATCAATTTATTTCCTCTTGAAGAACTTCCTTTAACATTGTTTTGTATTACAGGCCCGCTGGCAATGAATTCTCTCTGCTTTTGGTTGTTTAAAAAAGCTATATGAGCAGCCAACAAACATGAAAAAATGGTCATCATCACTAATCATCAGAGAAATGAAAATCAAAACCACAGTGAGGTACCACCTCACACCAGTCAGAATGGCCATTATTATTATTGTTATTTTTATTATACTTTAAGTTCTAGGGTACATGTGCACAACGTGCAGGTTTGTTACATATGTATACATGTGCCATGTTGGTGTGCTGCACCCATTAACTTGTCAGCACCCTTCAACTTGTCATTTACATCAGGTATAACTCCCAATGCCCTCCCTCCCTTCTCCCCACTCCCCCCTCCCCACAATAGGATACGGTGTGTGATGTTCCCCTTCCCATGTCCGAGTGATCTCATTGTTCAGTTCCCACCTATGAGTGAGAACATGCAGTGTTTGGTTTTCTGTTCTTGCGATAGTTTGCTGAGAATGATGATTTCCAACTGCATCCATGTCCCTACAAAGACACGAACTCATCCTTTTTTCATGGTTGCATAGTATTCCATGGTGTATATGTGCCACATTTTCTTAATCCAGTCTGTCACTGATGGACATTTGGGTTGATTCCAAGTCTTTGCTATTGTGAATAGTGAGAATGGCCATTATTAAAAAGCCAAAAAATAACAGTTGCTGGCAAGGCTGTGGAGAAAAGGGAACACTCATACACTGTTGGTGGGAATGTAAATTAGTGCAGCCACTGTGGAAAGCAGTTTGGAGATTTCTCAAAGGACTTAGAACTACCATTTGACCCAGCAACCTCATTACTGAGTATATGCCCAAAGGAAAATAAATCATTCCACAAAAAAAAAAAAAAAAAACCACATGCATTCGTATGTTCATCACAGTTCTATTCACAATAGCAAAGACATGGAACCAACCTAGGTGTCCATCAATGATAGAATGGATAAAGAAAACGAGGTGCATAAACACCAGGGAATACTACACAGTCACAAAAAAGAACAAAACCATGTCCTTTGCAGCAACATGGATGCAGCTGGAGGCCATTAACCTAAGAGAATTAACACAGGGACAGAAAACCAAATATTGCATGTTCTCACTTATAACTGGGAGCTTAACATTGACTACACGTGGACATAATGGAAACGATAGACGCTAGGGACTACTAGAGTGGGGAGGGAGGGGGATGTGGACTGAAAAACCACCCGTTGGGTACTATGGCCACTAACCTAGGTTACTTTGAAGATACACTTCAGTGTCTTATGAATTGTATAGTTTCTATTGAGGTCTACTTTGTTTGTTTGTTTGTTTGTTTTCCTGAGACAGAGTCTCACTTTGTCACCCGGGCTGGAGTGCAGTGGCGCAATCTCAGCTCACTGCAACCTCTGCCTTCTGGGTTCAAGCAATTGTCCTGCTTCAGCCTCCCTAGTACCTGGGATTACAGGCACGTGCCACCACAACCAGCTAATTTTTTGTTGTTGTTATTGTATTTTTAGTAGAGACAGGGTTTCACCATGTTGCCCAGGCTGGTCTCGAACTGGCTGGTCTTGAACTCCTGACCTTGTGATCCACCCACCTTGGCCTCCCAAAGTACTGGGATTACAGGTGTGAGCCACCGTGCCCGGCCGAGGTCTACTTTAATTTTTATCTTCAGTTTCTGAATGTAAATTTCCCCCCTCTGATTGCTTTTGTGATTTTTCTCGTTATTATTGATTTTTGGCCATTTGTGATTTTCTTTTTTTTTTCTGAGACGGAGTCTCGCTCTGTCGCCCAGGCTGGAGTGCAGTGGCTGGATCTCAGCTCACTGCAAGCTCCGCCTCCCGGGTTCACGCCATTCTCCTGCCTCAGCCTCCCGAGTAGCTGGGACTACAGGCACCCGCCACCTCGCCCAGCTAGTTCTTTGTATTTTTTAGTAGCGACGGTGTTTCACCGGGTTAGCCAGGATGGTCTTGATCTCCTGACCTCGTGATCCGCCCGTCTCGGCCTCCCAAAGTGCTGGGATTACAGGCTTGAGCCACTGCGCCCAGCTTGTGATTTTCTTAATGTTTCTTCTACTTGCAATTGAGATTCTTGGATCTGTGTAGTCATAGTTTTAATCAAATTGGGGACTTTAAAAAAAGCCATTCTTTTCTCAAATATTTTTCTGTACTCCACACACCCCGCCCCTGCCATTACATGTATGTTAGAAAGCTTGCTATTTTCACACAGTTTATTGGGGCTCTATTCAATGTTTTCTGTCTTTTTGTCTCTCTGTGTTTCATTTTAGGTAGTTTCTATTGCTATATCATCAAGTTTACAGATCTTTTCTTCTGCATTATCTAATCAGTGAATCTTATCCAGTACACTTCTTATTTCAGATATGGAACAAAATATATATGATTTGATTTTCTTACAGCAGTTTTAGGTTTACAGCAATATTAAAAGGAAGGTACAAAGACTTCTCATATACCCCCAACCCCACACTTGCAGTCTCCCCTATTATCAACATTCCCCACAGAATGGGGCATTTGTTGCAATTGATGAACCAACATTGGCACTTCATAATCACCCCAAATCCATAGTTTTTCTTGGGTTCACTCTTGGAGTTGCATATTCTGTGGATTTGGACAAATGTATGATGTGTTCCACCATTATAGTATCATACAGTGTACAGTTGTCTCTTGGTATACGTGGGGGATTGATTCCAGGACTGTCTGCATATAATCCCACACTTACTCCGATCCCAGTCAGCCCTGCAGAACCCACATATATGAAAAGTTGGCAGTCCATATACTTAGGCTTTGCATCCCACAAGTACTGTATTTTCAATCTATGCATATTGTTGAAAAGAATATCCATGTATATCAATCCCTCATTGTTAAAGGGCCAACTATAGTTTTACTTCCCTAAAAATCCTCTGGGCTCCACCTATTTGTCCCTCCCTCCCCACTAGCCCCTGGCAACCACTGATCTTTTTCGTGTCTCCATAGTTTTGCCTTTTCCAACATGTCATTTAGTTGGTAACACACAGTATGTAGCCTTTTCAGGTTGGCTTCTTTCATTTAGTAATATACATCTAAGATTCTTCCATATCTTTTCATGGCTTGATAGCTCATTTCTTTTTAGCACTGAATAATACTCCATTGTCTGGATATACCACAGTTGATTCATTCACACACCGCAGGACATCTTGGTTGCTTCCAGGTTTTGGCACTTGTGAATAAAGCTGCTATAAACATCCACGTGCAGTTTTTCACATGGATATACATTTTTAGCTTCTTTGGGTAGATACCAAAGAATACAATGCTGGATCATATGGTAAGAGTATTTTTAGTTTTGTAGGAAACTGCTAAACTGTCTTTTAACGTGGCTGGACCATGTTGCACTCCCATCAGCATTGCAGCAACGAGTAAGAGTTCCTGTTGCTCCACACCCTTGCCAGCATATGGTGTTGTCAGTGTTCCAGATTTTGGCCATTCTAGTAGATATGTAGTGCATTTCCCCTTTGACAGATGATGTAGAGCATCTTTTTATATGCTTATTTTCCATCTACATATCTTCTTTGGTGAGGTGTATGTCAAGGTCGTTGGCCCATTTTTAAAATTGGGTTGTTTGTTTTCATATTGTTGAGCTCTTTGTGTATTTTGGATAAGAGTCCATTAGCAGAGGTGTCTTTTGGAAATATTTTGTCCCAGTCTGTGGTTTGTTTTCTCCTTCTCTTGACATTTTCTTTCATAGAGCAGAAGTTATAAATTTTAATGAAATCCAGCTTATCAATTATTTCTGTCATGGATCATGCCGTTGGTGTTGTATCTAAGAAGTCACTGCCATACCCAAGGTTATCTCGATTTTCTCCTGTAAGTTTATATAGTTTTGTGTTTTATATTTAGATCTAGGATCATTTTTAGTTAATTTTGTGAAGAATGTAAGGTTTATGTCTAGATATATGTTTTTGCATGTGGCTGTCTAGCTGTTTCAGCACCATTTGTTGAAGAGACTATCTTTGCTCTATTCTGTTGCTTTTCTCATTTGCCAGAGATCAGTATACTATATTTATGTGAGTCTATTTCTGGGCTCTCAATTCTGTTCCATTTGATCTATTTGTCTATCCTTCTGCCAACACCATACTAACTTTATTATAACTTCAGAGTAAGGTTTGAAGTCAGGTAGTGTCAGTCCTTCACCTTTGTTCATCTCTTTCAATATTGTGTGGCTATTCTGGGTCTTTTGCATCTCTGTATAAATCTTAAAATGAGTTTGTTGATATCTGCAAAATAACTTGCTAGGATTTTGATTGGGATTGCATTGGACATATAGATTAAGTTGGGAAGAACTGACATCTGGACAATATTGGGTCTTCTGGTACATTAATATGGAATATCTTTTATTTAGTTTGCCTGTAAAGAATTAGTATAATTTCTTCCTTAAATATTTGGTAGAGGTCATCAGTGAATCCATCTGAGCATAGTGCTTTCCATTTTAGAAGGTTGTTAATTGATTCAATTTCTTTAATAGATATAGGGCTATTTATATTATCTATTTCTTCTTGTGTGAAATTTGGCAGATTGTGTCTTTCAAGGAATTACTTCATTTAATCTACGTTACCAAGTTTGTGGGCTTAGAGTTGTTCATTGTATTCCTTCATTATCCATTTGTTTGTTTGTTTGTTTGAGACAGAGTCTCACTCTGTTGCCCAGGCTGGAGTG
The DNA here is from genome assembly GCF_003255815.1 of Theropithecus gelada. Classification (NCBI taxonomy): domain Eukaryota; kingdom Metazoa; phylum Chordata; class Mammalia; order Primates; family Cercopithecidae; genus Theropithecus; species Theropithecus gelada. Next base: position 70,506,628 of record NC_037673.1, read on the forward strand.
CAGTGGCATGATCTTGGCTCACTGCAACCTCTGCCTCCCAGGTTCAGCTGATTCTTGTGACTTAGCCTCCCAGGTAGCTGGGAAAAGGTGTGCACCACCACACCTGGCTAATTTTGTATTTTTAGCGATTCTTATGCCTCAGCCTCCCAAGTAGTTGGGATTACAGGCATGTGCTACCACACTGGCTAATTTTTTTATTTTTAGTAGAAATGAGGTTTCATCATGTTGGCTAGGCTGGTCTCGAACTCCTGACCTCAGATGATCCACCCGCCTTGGCCTCCCAAAGTGTTGGGATTACAGGCATGAGCCACTGTGCCCAGCCTAACAAATTTAAAATAATAGAATTTACACCAATGCCTGATTTCAGATCACAATGTTAAACTAAAAATCAGTAACAGAAAATTAACTGGAAAATCCCAAAATACATGGAAATTAAACAACACACTTCTAAATAACACGTGTCAAAGAAAGCTCAAGAAAAAATTAAAAATTTGTGAACCAAATGAAAATGAAGACACAACTTATCAGAATTTATGTGCTACAGAAAAAGCAGTGCTTTGAGGGAAATGTATAGCATTGAATGCATATATTAGAAAAGAAGAAAGATCTAAAATCAGTAATTTAAGTTTCCACCTTAGGAAACTAGAAAAAGTAAAGTAAATCCAAAGAAATAATAAGAATTAGAGCAGAAATCAATGAAATTGAAAACAGAAAATCAGTAGAGAAGATCAATTAAATTAAAAGCTGGTTCTTTGTAACAATCAATAAATTTGATAAGCCTCTAGCCAAGCTGACTAAGAAAAAGAGAGGACATGCATCACTAACACCAGAAATGGAAGAGGGAAGGGACATCACTATAGATCCCATGGACATTAAAAGGATAATGAAGGGCTGGGCGCAGTGGCTCACACCCGTAATCCCAGCACTTCCATATATCTGTATATCTATATATCTATATATGCTATTAGTTCTGTCCCTCTAAGAGAACCCTGACTAATACAGTGACAGAGTGAGACTCAATCTCAAAAAAAAAATTACTAGAGTATGTTTTACAGATCAGAACATAGCCTGTCTTGGTGAATGTTCTATGTAAGCTTGAGAAGAAAGTATATCCTGCTGTTGTTGGATGAAATAGTCAATTACATCTAGTTGATTGATAGCATTATAGATATATAACAGAGTTCAACTATATCTCAACTGATTTTTTTTCCTTCTGGATCTGTCCATTGCTGATAGAAGGGTGTTGAAGTCTCCAACTATGATAGTGGGTCCATCAATTTCTCATTGCAGTTCTCAGTTTTTGCCTCATGTAGCTTGATGCTCTGTTGTTAGGTATGTACATGTCAAGGATTGTTATGTCTTCTTGGGGAACTGACCCCTTTATCATTTTGCCCTTCTTAATCCCCAATAATTTTTCTTACTTTGAAGTCTGTTTTGTCTGAAATTAATATAGCTACTCTTCCCTTCTTTTGATTAGTGTTAACATCATATGCTATTTTCCATTCATTTAAATTTAGTGTGTATGTGCTATTATATTTAAAGCAGTTTTCTTATAGATAACATAGAGTTGGGTCTTGTTTTTTTGATGAACTTTGACAATCTGTCTTTTAATTGGTGTATTTAGACTACTGGTTTTCAAAGTAATTGTTGAAATAGTTGGATTAATATCTACCATATTTGTTATTATTTTCTATTTGTTGCCCTTGTTCTTTTTTTCTGTTTTTGCCTTCTATTCTTTTTCTGCCTTTTGTGATTTTATTGTATTTTATTTATCTTCTTTATTACTTCTTACAGAGCAGAGCTAACTGACAGGCATGACCCATAGTGGAGTCAGTCCTTTTGTGATTTTATTTTATTATTTATTTATTATTGAGACAGCATCTCACTCTGTTGCCTAGGCTGGAGTGCAGTGGTGTGATCTCAGCTCACTGCAACCTCCGCCTCCCCGGTTCAAGCAATTCTCCTGTCTCAGCCTCCTGAGTAGCTGGGATTACAGGTGAGTACCACCATTTCTGGCTGATGTTTGTATTTTTAGTAGAGATGAGGTTTTGCCACGTTGACCAGGCTGGACTTGAACTCCTGACCTCAAGTGATTCAGCTGCCTTGGCCTCCCAAAGTGCTGGGATTATAGGCATGAGCTACTGTGCCTGGCCCTTCATATGATTTTAATTGGACATTTATATTATTCTATTTTCTCTCCCTTTTTTGGCATTTAGTTACACTTATTTATTTACTTTTTCTAGTGGTTACCCTGGAGTTTGCAAAAAGGATTTACAATGAATCCAAGTCTGCTTTCAAATAACACTACGCAGGTAGCATGAGTACCTTTTAATAACAAAATATAGAATGAGCATCCCAAATCCAAAAATCCGAAACCGGAAATGCCCCAAAATCTAAAACTTTTTGAACACTGACATGGCACTCAAAGGAAATGCTCATGGGGGCATTTTGGACTTTGGATTTTCATATTTGGGATGCTGAACCAGTAAGTATAAGGCAAACATTTCAAAATCTGAAAAAAATCTGAAATCCAAAACACTTCTGTTCTCAAGCATTTTGGATAAGGGATACTCAAACTGTAATCCTATTTCTTCCCTCCTGTCCCTTGTATCTTTGCTGTCATTCATTTTACTTACATATAAGCAAGTATATACACATAAGATACATACATAAGAATAGCAATTGAATACATTGTTGCTACTATATTTTGAACAAACTGTTATCTGTTAGAAAGATGTAATTGAGTTTTTCTCAGTTCCTCTCCCCAGTTAGATGGAACAGGATGGCTACAGTGGGCCAGAGTTGAGTCTTTCCCTTCTCCAAGGTCAGTTAGGCTCTGAAAGAACCCCAGCATATAAGGATCTGGATAAATAGTTTCTCCTGAGGGCAGGCGTTGTTAAGAAGAAAATGCTTTGGCATATTTCTTTTTTTTTTTTTTTTTTTTTTTTTTTTTGAGACGGAGTCTGGCTCTGTCGCCCAGGCTGGAGTGCAGTGGCCGGATCTCAGCTCACTGCAAGCTCCGCCTCCTGGGTTTACGCCATTCTCCTTTCTCAGCCTCCCGAGTAGCTGGGACTGCAGGCCCCCGCCACCTTGCCCGGCTAGTTTTTTGTATTTTTTAGTAGAGGCGGGGTTTCACCGTGTTAGCCAGGATGGTCTCGACCTCCTGACCTCGTGATCCGCCCGCCTCGGCCTCCCAAAGTGCTGGGATTACAGGCTTGAGCCACCACGCCCGGCCGGCATATTTCAAAATAGTTTCTTTTCCTCTCCGCTTGCCAGAGTCATAAGGACTTTTTTTCTCCAGTATTTACCGCTGGAACATGGTCAAGCTCCTGGAGGTAAAACTCACAAAAGTGTGGCTACTTCCCTATGACTGGGTCCTCCTGGAGTTTTTTGTTTTTTGTTTTTTGTGGTTTTTTTTGAGACAGAGTCTGGCTTTGTCGCCCAGGCTGCAGTGCAGTGGTGCGATCTCGGCTCACTGCAAGCTCGGCCTCCCGGGTTTACGCCATTCTCCTGCCTCAGCCTCCCGAGTAGCTGGGACTACAGGCGCGCACCACCACGCCCGGCAAATTTTTTGTATTTAGTAGAGACGGGGTTTCACTCTATTAGCCAGGATGGTCTCGATCTCCTGACCTCGTGATCCGCCCGCCTCGGCCTCCCAAAGTGCTGGAATTACAGGCGTGAGCCACCGCGCCCGGCCCCCTCCTGGAGTTTTTAACGTTCAGACTTGTCCATGCCGAGCCTCCAGAAATTCATCAATTATAGTTCAGGTTTTCCCTCCTAAGACTGGTGCCTGCAGCAGTTTCTGCTCTTGAGTCTCTGCCCAGTAAACTGTGACTCCTTCCGGTGGCCTCTGTGTCTTTCCAGTCTTGAGGACAGTGGTTTGCCCTGTGTCCTCCCCTCTCCTACAGATCCTACAGGTGAAAAACCTACAGGTTTTTCAGCCTGTTCAGCTTTGTACTTGTTAGGATGGAGCGGCAACTTCCAAGCTCTGTACATGCGGAATGGAAACTGGAAGTCTCCATTTCAGATACTTTTCATCCCTAAAAATCTCCCATTTGATTTTTTGTACCTTCCATTTCACTTCTCATTATGTCCATGTCCTTGGGCATAGAAAGCACATTTATAACAGCTGCTTTCATGTTCTTGCATCATCATTATCAATTCTTTTCTGTTTTTAATGACGTATTTTTCATTTAGTCATAGGCCTCACATTCCTTCTTCTGCACATGGCTCATGACTTTTGACTGAATGCCAAACACGGTGAATTTTATATTGTCAAGTGCTGAACTTTGAATTCCTTTAAAGAGTATTGAACTTTTCCTGGCAGGCAGTTTCAGTTACTTCTAGATTAGTTTTATCCTTTTGAGCTTTTAAGGTAGTTCTAGAGTCTATCACCCTAAAGCAATTTAGCTCTACTTTTAAGTCACAGCCCTCCTGGGGTCTTGGGTATTCATAAGACCTCTCTACTCTAACTGGTGGGAGCCTGAATGGTTTTCAGTGCTATGTGATATCTGAGATTATTTGTCTCAAAGCTCCTTGAAGGTTTCCTTCCTGGAGGTTGTTTCCTTCTTGGAGGTTGTTCTTGTCCAGCCTAGTGGAACTTCACCATATACCTAAACAGATTGGTCTTCAGCCTAAATCTCAAGAGAGTCCCCATGTAGATTTCCAGAGTTCAGTGAAATTCCTGTCTTGTAGGTATTCTGCCCTGAAAAATTTAGCCACTTTGACCTCTCCAAACTACAGTCTCTGTTTAGATTTCCCCTCTGTATCAGTCTGTTTTGTATTGCTATAAAAGAATACCTGAGACTGAGTAATTTATAAAGAAAGAGATGTATTTGGCTTAGAGTTCTGCAGACTGTATAAGAAGCATGGCGCCAACATCTACTCAGTTTCTAGTGAGTCCTCAGGAAGCTTTTATTCTTGGCAGAAGACAAAGAGGGAGCAAATGTGTCACATGGTGACAGAGAGAGCAAGAATGAGGGGGAGAGACTCCAGGTTCCTTTAACCCACTAGCTCTCAGCATGAACTAATAGACTAAGAACTCGCTCATCACCAAAGGGATGGTACCAAGCCATTCATGAAGGATCCTCCACTAATGACCCAAACAACTCCTGCTAGGCCCTATCTCCAACACTGGGGATCACATTTAAACATGGGATTTTGAGGGCACAAATATCCAAACCACATTGCCCTCTGTGAACCTCAGTCTAGGCATTATCTCCAGGCAGAGGCCTACGTAGTGGAAAGCTCCCCTCACTTGCTCCCCTTTTCTCCATGATCACAGCCCTATGCTTCCCACTGGCCTATATCCAAAAAAAGTTTCTTCTGTTTTTTTCTTTCAGTTTTCTAATTGTTTATGGTGAGACGGTACTTCTGTGTCATCTTACTTTCTTATCACTGGGAGAACAAGTACCTGTCTCATTCTTTCCAGCAATGGATTACCAGATTGTGGGAGCCTCCAAAAGGAAACATAGAGACTAAAACAAAGGTGGAAAAGGAACCAAACAAAATAGATAATATAGGGAATAGAAGAAAACATTTTGAAATTTATTATTAAAATTTTCAGAAACTGAAGAGAAAACACTGCATACATGAAAGAAGAACAAGATGTCATAATTTTCTTTTTACATGCAGAGGATAAGAATGTTTTTAAAATTTAAAATGTTAGAAGAAATTTAAATCTCAATAGAAGGTATCAAATGTACAATTAAAGAAAATTTTCAGGCAGTTGAACAAAAAGACAAACAGAGAAAATATAAAAGAGACAAAACTATTACCGTATTCGTTGAGAGCCCAAATTTTCAATTAAAAGGGTCTCTAGGAAAAGAGAATAGAAAAAAAATGAAGGGCAGAAACTATGTAAAAAGAAAAAAAATTATCAGACTGAGCCTCAGGGGCATCTAGATTTAAAAGGACCACTGACTGCCCAGCTCAATGAATTTTAAAAAGATCTACACTAAGGTATACCACGATAAAGGTCTAGGACATCTGAGAAAAAAAAGAAGACTTCAAAAGCATACAATGGATCAGAAATCAGAATGGCATAGCAACACAGGACACTAGAGGACCATGTCCCAATGCCCACAACCTCTAAGAGGACAATTTTCACCCATAATTTTATACCCAGACAAACTGGGTATAAAAAATTCATATTTGGTTGACAAATCAACCAAATATGAAGATATAATGAAGACAATTTCAAATACGCAGGGTAACAAAAATTTTACCTTCTATTCCTTCTTTCTCATGAAGGAACAGGAGAATGTGCTCCATCAATTAGGCTGAAACACCCAGAGGAAGACACAGGATCCAGAAAACCAGAAACCTCTAGCAGGAGATTGTGGGAAGACCCAAAATAATGCAGAAGGGAAGCTCTGGGGTTACAGCTGTGCAGCAAGCCCAGGCACAATCAGTGTAGAATGACTCCGAGGGGATGATTTCAAAAATAAAATATACAAACTGTATTTTATTGTGTTGCAAGGAGTTTTGTTTAGCATGTTATTTAGAATTATGAAGGCAGATATAAAAAATCATGAAAAGGGCTGAAAATAGTTTCTTCTTGGTAGTGAGAACTGGAGATCAGGAAGGCTGGGGGGAGGTGAGCATATTTTTTGCTTCAGCTGTGTGCTTTTTGAGTTTTAAATCTTTATTCATGTATTATTTTGGTCTTTTTTTTTTTTTTTTTTCTCTTTTTTGAGACAAGGTCTGGCTCTACGAGGCTGAAGTGCAGTGGCATGATCTTGGCTCACTGCAACCTCCACTTCCTGGGCTCAAGCCATCCTCCCACCTCAGCCTCCCAAGTAGCTGGGACTACAGGCATACACCACCATGCCTGGCTAAGTTTTGTATTTTTGCAGAGATGGAGTTTCACTATGTTGTTCAGGCTGGTCTTGAATTCGTGAGCTCAAGCGATCTGCCCGCCTTGGCCTCCCAAAGTGCTGGGATTACTGGTGTGAACCACCATGCCTGACCAATAAATTTTTTAAAATTGAAAGGTAAGAGCAAGAAATCTTTATTTTAAATAAATGTTTATTTTTTTGTATTCCTTAAAAACAAAGCAAAAATCACAAGTTTAATATTAATCCTTTGAAACATTATACACCAAACAAAGCTACCTTACTCATGCAGCAAGCTGGTCTAAGTTCTCTTCTGTTTGCCAGATGATTCTCAATAATTTCTGCAAACAGATTCCTCTTCAACAGATTATATGCAAGAGGTAAAAGCTGGCCAGCAATTTTATGAAAATAATGTGAGTCATAGCAAAAGAGGTCCATTTTCTCAACTGAAGCCCCATGCCATAATCAGATTCATTAGCAAACTGCACAAAAGTCATCATTTCCTGAATGGGAGCAAAAGCTTTTAGTCTCTCCTCGTCACTTATAGCCTCAATTATTTTCCTGCAAATTCTCTTGAGGTCAGTGGTAAGAGGCCTAGAAATCCAAGTTTGCATATACCGAAGACATTCCTTGCACAAATTCTTTCCTGATCTCCTAAAGGACACAAGTATAACTGTTATGTGAGGTCAGACCTCATGGGGCTTTGACTCCATGGGCACAGTAGTTTAGGGCCTGGTCTTTTAGCCCTGCAGATCTGCCCCATTGACAGCCTAATGTCAAGTGATGCTGGACTGCTGAAAACTGTAGTACCCTATGTGAATTTATGAGACTGTACTGGAAAGTCAATTTAGTCATTTACAGTGAGAAATATAACTGTCAAGAATGATTGGAAATTCTTGTTAGTAAGTCTGCACATTCTTTCCTTAATAGGGGAGCATAGTTGAGACAATCTAATTACATTTAGGAGTTTGCTTAATAAAAAAGGAATGAAATGGAAGAAGAGCATCACAGAGTCCTCAGAAATATTTTAAGCAGACCATGGTAGCCTGATGAGCCACCTTTCTCCTTTAATAGCTATCAAAGATCAGCCATCTTTTTCTGTAAAGGATTGCAAGCCATCTCTGTTGGAACTGCTCACCTCTGCAGTTGCAGAGAGGCATGGGTGATAGGTAAACGAGTCAGCGTGGCTGCATTCTTACAGGATGCCCTCTGGATATCATGCAGACTACAGCTCCGTGGGGGTGACCAGATCTCTCCTCTACACAGTCTGAAGATGATATATTCTTACTCTCAGACCCACTTTCTTCATTTCAGTAAGCTTTTGTAATGCCTTTAAGCTCTTAGACAAGAGAAAAATTGATGTGATTTTAGTTCTGAGTATCTGAGTTAGGTAAAGGAAAATATCTTAAAGTCCATAGTTAACTGGCTTCCAAATCACCCTGTATGGAAAGTTATTTGGGAGATTTTTTTTTTTTTTTTTTTTTTAAAGACAGAGTCTCACTCTGTCACCCAGGCTGGAGTGCAGTGGTGCAATCTTGGCTCACTGCAACCTCTGCCTCCCGGGTTCAAATCATTCTCCTGCCTCAGCCTCCTGAGTAGCTGGGACTACAGGTGCACGCTGCCACACCCAGCTAATTTTTTGTATTTTAGTAGAGATGGGGTTTCAATGTGTTGCCTAGACTGGTCGTGGACTCCTGAGCTCAGGCAATCTGCCCACCTCGGCCTCCCAAAGGGCTGGGATTACAGGTGAAGGGGTGGCCTGCCCCTCCACACCTGTGGGCATTTCTCATTAGGTGGAACGAGAGACTTAAGAAAAGAAATGAGACACAGAGACAAAGTACAGAGAAAGAAAAAGTGGGCCCAGGGGACCAGCACTCAGCATACAGAGGACCCACACCTGCACCGGCACCGGTCTCTGAGTTCCCTCAGTATTTATTGATGATTATCTTTACCATCTTAGAAAAAGGGAAGTGGCAGGATAATAGGATCATCGTAGGGAGAAGGTCAGCAGTAAGACATATAAATAAAGATCTCTGTGACATAAGTTTAAGGAAAAGTGCTGTGCCTTGATATGCATATGTAAACATCTCCATAAACCTTTTTAGTGCATAAAGAGCAGCATTGCCGCTAGCACATCTCACCTTTCGCCCTAAGGCGGTTTTCTCCTTTCTCAGTAAACAGAACACACAGATGTTATACCGAGATGTTCCATTGCCCAGGGACAAGCAGGCGACAGATGCTTTTCTCTATCTCAATTGCCAAGAGGCCTTCTTTCCTCTAATACTAGTCCTTCTCAGCACAGACCCTTAACAGGTGTCAGGCTGGAGACGATTAGGTCTTTCCCTTCCCATGAGGCCATATTTCAGACTATCACATGGGGTGAAACCTTGGACAATACCTAGCTTTCCTAGGCAGAGGTCCCTGTGACCTTTGGCAGTGTACGTGTCCCTGGGTACTTGAGATTAAGAGAATGGTGATGACTTTGAACCAGCAAGCTGCCTTCAGGCACTTGTTTACCAAAGCACACCCTGCACAGCCCAAAATCCATTAAACCTTGAGTCACCACAGCACATGTCTCTTGCAAGGACACGGTTGGGGGTAGGGTCACAGATTAACAGCATCTCAAATACGGAACAAAATGGAGTCTCTTATGTCTACTTCTTTCTATACAGACACAGTAACAGTCTGATCTTTCTTTTCCCCACAACAGGCATGAGCCATCACACCCTGGGAGATTTTTTTCATAGAGGCAATGGGCATACAAATGATGAATATAAGTTCTTGTGTCTTGTTAGAGAGTAGCATTCTTCCCTCCTTCATCCTTCTTCCCTCCTTCATTTCCTTTCTTTCTTCCCGAATGGTCTCCTTCTTAAGCCTCTGAATTTTCAGTCATCATTGTTAATGTCTTATTTGTCTTTACCCTAAATGTTTTACAGACCTTTTGAGATACATTATTACAAGCATCTGGTGTACCCAGCTTTCCTTTGAAAAGTGGTTACAGCGTTTGTTATCACTGGGAGAGAAAGGCTGCCCGTGTCAACTATGCACTTGTGTTGGGCTGGGAGGTACAATTGGGGAGCTGCCTAGCAGAGATAAATAATGTAGGCTCCATCTGTAGGGAATGCATCCTGTCTACCCTGAGGATGTCTGTACCAACAGTTACCAAAATGCTTCCCAGACCCTGCTTCAACCCCATTAGAGGGCAAGACGCTGTTTCAATATGATAAAGTGAAATATTTTCCTTACCCCCTAGTGTCACAGAGCCCCAAATCCAAGACAAAGCAGATTTTTAGAGAAAAACCATATGGTCAGATTGTTCAGGAATCGTAATTGCTCCTTTTTCTAACCCCCAGGAGTCCCCAGTATTGATTCCATAAACAGCTTCCTTGGGATTTTATCCTGGGATTTCCCAGGATATGTTTTTAAACTGCTTACTCCCTTTTACAAATTCATGTCATATTGATCCAGAGGACTGGCTTCTTATAGATACCCAGCCCCAGTGAGAGTCACAAATCTGAAGGGGATTGAGACCACTCATGTGTTCATTGATGGGCCGGGTGCTCTGAACAAACGAAGTTTATTCACTGAAAAATATATATTTTGGCCGGGTGCGGTGGCTCACGCCTGTAATCCCAGCACTTTGAGAGGCTGAGGTGGGTGGATCACGAGGTCAAGAGATGGAGACCATCCTGGCCAACATGATGAAACCTCATCTCTACTAAAAACACAAAAATTAGCTGGCCTTGGTGGTGTGAGCCTATAGTCCCAGCTACTTGGGAGGCTGAGGCAGGAGAATGGCGTGAACCCGGGAGGCGGAGGTTGCAGTGAGCCGAGATCACGCCACTGCACTCCAGCCTGGCGACAGAGCAAGACTCTGTCTCAAAATATATATGTATATATTTTATACCTGCTACGTGCCAGGCATTGTTCTAAGTGGTAGGAACCCTGCTGTTAATGAAACAGCATGTTTTGCTTTAATGAAGCTTATGTTATGTGAGGTGGGGAATGAGGAATGATACAAAACAAATAAATATAAAATGAGTCAAGTAGTGATACAAGCTATGAAGAAAAATACAGCAGGACAAAGCAGGTAGAGACCATTAGAGGTAGGAGGGGTTTCTAGTTACTTAGCAGGGTGATCGGGGAAGGCTTCTCAGATATGGTGATACTTGTGCAGAGACTTCAATGTAGTGAGAGAAGAAGCCATGTGGGTGCAATGTGGATACAGGGTGAAGAGAGGCCTGGGCAGAGGAATCAGCGACCACAAAGCCCCTAAGGGCTGATCTGTCTCAATTGTACCCGCAGCATTTTAATTTATGGTGACTGAGTGACAACCTGGAGAGGCTAATGCCATTGAAAGAAGAATTTATTACTTATAGTTTCCGAGAGGAGGGGGCAAGCCAGGCCACACTGGGCCACATGGGGAAACAATAGGTGTGGTCAGGAGGCAGGAGCAAGGGGAAAGCATGGTTTAGAGCCTTTATTGGCATTTTTGCAAGTAAGACAAGGCAGGGCAGGGGAGATTGCTTAGGAATGGCTAGTTTAAATAATGTCACTGAGCTTTGGGCTGTCGGGGTTGTCTTTAGTTGTCTGGTACCTGGCTCTGGGTGATTTAAAGCAGGGGAAATTCTGGTGTGGTTTGTACAAGTTAGATAAGAAGGTGGTTCAGAGTATGGGATCTGGATCACAGGGAAAATGGAAACAACTTTGGCCATTAGTCTGACACTGGTAGACAAATATGGAATTTAAGAAAGCACAGTAAGAATGTGATCGTGTAGGGCATTCCAGATCTTGTCAGAATTCCTACTGTGTACAAGCTGGATATGCCTGGAAGGGCAGGAATACTTCGCTCACCACTGACCAGGCCACCAACCACAGTGAGGAGAGTGACAGCCATGCAGGGGAGTGCCAACTGCTGGTGCTCAGTTTCTGTTAAAATTCCTACCTACTTCCTGACTTCTGTTACGCTCTATCCCTGTGGTAATTTGTACAAGTAATTATAAGTTTTATCTAATTTTGGCCTCCTTTAACATGCTTTGCCTTTTAATTTATATCCTATATATGTTATTGTTCCAACAAAAATAGTAGTGGGACTTGCACCAGTGAACTTTCTAGAAAAAGATGTCTGTTGATCAAGATGTCAGGAGGAGCCTATTAACTTTGTTTTGTCATTAATCTTTCATTTCATGGAAGAATGTTTCATGAGATTGTTGCTTACTCATGCACAAGGACAATTTGAGGTTCTTTTTGTATACTTACAGATGCTTTCTTAAAAATTGAAGAGGCTATCTCATAGCCTAGCTGTCTTTGTATTCACTTCTTTTCACTACAATTGAAAACTACAGCAATTACTTAATCCAGGGAACTGGGACAGCAAGAACTAATGTTTGAATCATAGAAAATGAAAATGTTGCTTCCCACTTGTTGCATTCTAGCTTATTTAGTCTGGAAGCTAAAATGGCAAAATAAACAGTGTTTTCCAGGAGCTGTCTCAGTTCAGATGACAAGGAAATGTCAGTTGTAGATTTAGTCACAGAAAGACCAGAATTTCAGTCATTCAGCAAATATTTATTGGGCATTTGCTGTGTACCTGGCACACATAGGATATAGTGCTGACTAAAACAAACTTTGTCCTTGCCCTCATGAAATGGAAGTCTAGTGAGGGTGACTGACGTTTTAAAAAACAAAACAAAACACCTAAGTGCATATATAATTACAAATTGTGATAAGTGTCATAAAAGTAAAGCAAAGAGAGGGAAATATAATTTAGACCATAGAGGAGATAGCTAAGGAGATGTCTTTGAAGACATGTTTTTTGAACTGAGCTTAAAAGATGAATAGGAATTTCCAGTTACCTATTGTTGCATAATAAACTATCCCAAACTTAGTGGCATAAAACAGTACCATTTTATTATGCTAAAACATTCTTTAGGTCAGAATTTCAGTGAGGCATGGTGGAAATAGCATATCTCTGCTCTATAATGTTTAGAGTCTTAGCCAGGAAGACTTGAATGTCTAGGGGTAATGCAAACAGCTGGGGCTGGGATCATCTCCAGGCTTCCTCACTCATATTTTAGGCGGTATAGTTAGGCTAAATAGTGACTCCAAAATAATACGTTCAACTCCTTTTTTTTTTTTTTTTAGATGGAGTTTTGCTCTTGTTGCCCAGGCTGGAGTGCAACGGCGCGATCTCGGCTCACTGCAACCTCTGCTTCCCAGGTTCGAGCAATTCTCCTGTCTCAGCCTCCCCAGTAGCTAGGATTACAGGCATGCACCACCACACCCGGCTAATTTTGTATTTTTAGTAGAGATGGGGTTTCTCCATGTTGGTCAAGCTGGTCTCGAACTCCCGACCTCAGGTGATCTGCCTGCCTCGGCCTCCCAAAGTGCTGGGATTATAGGCGTAAGCCACTATGCCCTGCCATTCAACTCCTAATCTCTGGTACCTGTCAATGTGAAATACTTACTTGGAAAAAGGGTCTTTGCAGATGTAATCAAATTAAGATTCTCAAGATCATCTTGTATTGATGGTGGGCCCTAAATCCAATAACTGTTGTCCTTAAGAGAAAAGAGAAGGATATTTGAGTAGAGGAGAAACGTGGAAGAGAAGGCAATGTGGAGACAGAGGTGGAGGTGGAGATTGAAGTGATATGTCTATAAGCCAAGTGTGGGGGAGGAAACACCTCTTCTACTCTCTTAGGTTCAGTAGCTGGGGCCTGCAAATCAAACTTGGAGAAGACAAGTTAACATGAGAAAAAAAACACAGAGTTTACTTATATGTACTACATGCATGCATGAAGGAGAACTCAGTGATAAATAACTCAAAAGGGGTGGTTAGAATTTCAGGCTTATATACCATTACCATCTAAGCAAACAGCAATGGGTTTATGAAGAAGTGACAAGACAGGAAAAGGGAGTTGGGCTTCTAGGGTCAGTAATTTGTGGGAAGGTAAATATATGGAGGAAACTTACGGAAGGTAAAGTTAGTTTGCGCAGACAGAACTCCGTCTGATGTTCTGTCCCCAGGGATAACGGTTGTTCTCCTGATATGGCAGTGGTGCGGGGCCGGGAGGGGTGGCAGGGGGGCAGTGGGTGGTAACACCTTCAGAAAGGGAAATTTGTACCCTGTTTTACGCAGAAACAGGGAGAATAGAGAGATCCTTTTGCATATGTTGTGTCTCAATTGCCTTCAGCTCAAAATTATCCTTATGCCTAAGTGGCATGTTTTAGGTGGCATATTCCGATTCTCTGCATAAGGCAGATTAAAGATTGCCAGCTACCACCAGAAGCTAGGAGGGCATGGAACCTGCTGTCCCCTCCCAACACTTTGATTGCACACTTCTGGCCTCCAGAACTGCAAGAGAATATTTTAAGCCACTAGGTTGGTGGTAGTTTCTATGGTAGGCCGAGGCTGGGATGCAGCAACTACTTGTGATCTCCTGTGTGGCTTCAGCTGCACGCAGTGGGGTGGCTGGGTTCTGAGATGCAGCTTCCTGGGGGCAAGAGCCCCAAGAGTATGACCTTCAAGAGCCCAAGGCAGAAGCTACAAGGCTTTGTCTTACCTAGCCTTGGAAGTCACATAATGTCACTACCACCATTCAGTCACAAGCCCACCCAGATTCAAGGAGAAGGGATAGAGACCTCATCTCTCAACTGGAGGCATGTCAAAGAATTTATGTTCACGGTCCATAGCCACCTCAAGGAGTTAGCCATTTGGGGAAAGCAGTAGAGTAGAGCCACATTAATTAATCTAAATTAATTAAAATAAAAAATCAATGCCTCAGTCACACTAGCCACATTTCAAGTACTCAGTAGTTACATGTCTGTGCTGCCATATTGGACAGCACAGACACAGAACACGTAGTTCTACTGAACAGTGCTGCCCTAGACAGAGAGAACAGCATAGACAAAGGCTCTGAGTTAGAAAATATCTTGGCTCATAAGAGGAACAGAAAAAAGCTGGCTTTAGCGTTATCCTGCTACCAAAACCTGGCAGAGATACAACAACAAAAAACTTTAGACCAATATTCTTGATAAACGTCTATGCAAAATCCTCAACAAAATACTGGCAAACCAAATCCAGCAGTACATCAAAAATCTTATCCACCATGATCAAGTAGGCTTCATCCCCAGGATGCAAGGCTGGTTCAACATATGCAAATCAATAAATGTGATTCATCACATAAACAGAACTAAAGATAAAAACCACATGATGATCTCAATAGATGCAGACAAGGCCTTTGATAAAATTCAACATCCCCTCATGTTAAAAACTTTCAATGGCTGGGTGTGGTGGCTCATGCCTGCAATCCCAGAACTTTGGGAGGCTGAGAAGGGTGGATTACCTGAGGTCAGGAGTTTGAGACCAGCCTGGCCAACATGGTGAAACCCTGTCTCTACTAAAAATACAAAAATTAGCCAGGTGTGGTGGCAGGCACCTGTAATCCCACCTACTTGGGAGGCTGAGGCAGGAGAATTGCTTGAACCCGGGAGGCAGAGGTTGCAGTGAGCCGAGATCATACCATTGCACTCCAGCCTGGGCGACAAGAGCAAGACTTCGTTTAAACAAAGTTTTTCTTTTTTTTTTATTTCAATAAACTATGTATTGAAGGAACATGCCTCAGAATAATAGGCGCCATATATGACAAACCCACAGCCAATATCATACTGAATGGGCAAAAGCTAGAAGCATTCCCCTTGAAAACCAGCACAAGATAAGGTTGCCCTCTCTCATCACTCCTATTCAACATAATATTGGACATTCTGGCCAGGGCACTCAGGCAAACAGAAATAAATAAAAGGTATTCAAATAGGAAGAGAGGAAGTCAAACTATCTCTGTTTGCAGACGACATGATCCTATATCTAGAAAACCCCATTATCTCAGCCCAAAGGCTTCTTAAGCTGATAAGCAACGTCAGCAAAGTCTCAGTTTAGATAATCAATGTGCAAAAATCGCTAGCATTCCTATACACTAACAGGCAAACCAAGAGCCAAATCACAAATGAACTCCCATTCACAACTGTCACAAAAAGAATAAAATATCTAGGAATATAGCTAACAAGGGAAGTGAAGGACCTCTTTGAGGAGAACTACAAACCACTGCTCAAAGAAATCAGACATGACACAAACAGATGGAAAAACATTTCATGTCATGGACAGGAAGAATCAATATCGTTAAAATGGCCATACTGACCAAAGAAGTTCATAGATTCAATGCTATTCCCATTAAACTACCATTGCCATTCTTCACAGAATAAGGAAAAACTATTTTAAAATTCAAATGGAACCAAAAAGGAGTCCAAATAGCCAAGGCAATCCTAAGCAAAAAGAACAAAGCTGGAGGCATCATTCTACCTGGCTTCAAACTATGCTACAAGGCTACCGTAACCAAGACAGCATGGTACTGGTACAAAAACAGACACATAGACCAATGGAACACAATAGAGAACCCAGAAATAAGACTGCACACCTACAACCATCTGATCTTTGACAAACCTGACAAAAACAAGCAACGGGGAAAGGATTCCCTATTTAATAAAGAGTGCTGGGAGAATTGGCTGGCCATATGCAGAAAATTGAAACTGGACCCCTTCGTTACACCATATAAAAAAATCAACTCAAGATGAATTAAAGACTTAAATGTAAAACCCTAAACCATAAAAACCCTAGAAGGAAACCTAGGCAATACTATTCAGGACATAGGCACAGTTAAAAATTTCATGACAGAGCCTCAAAAGCCATTGCAACAAAAGCAAAAATTGACAGATGGGATCTTATTAAACTAAAGAGCCACTGCACAGCAAAAGAAACTATCAACAGTGTAAACACACAGCCTACAGAATGGGAGAAAATTTTTGCAATCTGTTCATTTGACAAAGGTCTAATATCCAACAGCTGTAAGGAACTTAAACAAATTTACAAGAAAAAAACAACCCCATTAAAAAGTGGACAAAGGACATAAACAGACACTTCTTAAAAGAAGACAAACATGCAGCCAACAAACATATGAAAAAGAGCTCAACATCACTGATCACTAGAGAAATGCAAATCAAAACCACAATGAGATACCATCTAACACCAGTCAGAATGGTGATTATTAAAAAGTTAAAAAACAACAGCTGCTGGTAAGGTTGTGGAGTAAAAGGAACGCTTTTACACTGTTGGTGGGAGTGTAAATTAGTTCAATCATTGTGAAGCCAGTGTGGTGATTCCTCAAATATCACAGAGGCAGAAATACCATTCAACCCAGTATTCCCATTGCTGGGTATATATCCAAAGAAATATAAGTCATTCTATTATAAATACACATACATGTGTATGTTCATTGCAGCGCTATTCACAATAGCAAAGATATGGAATCAACCTAAATGCCCATCAGTGATAGACTGGATAGAGAAAATGTGGTACATATATCATGGACTACTATGCAGTCATAAAAAGGAATGAGATTATGTCCTTTGCAGGGACATGGATGGAGCTGGAGGCCATTACCCTTAGCAAACTAATGCAGGAACAGAAAACCAAATACCGCATGTTCTCACTCATAAATGGGAGCTAAATGATGAGAACACAGGGGGGTGGGGAGGGAACAACACACACTGGGGCCTATTGGAGGGTGGGAGGGTGGAGGGGTGGGAAGAGGGAGAGGGATCAGGAAGAAAAGCTAATGGATGCTGGGCTTAATACCTGGATATTGGGATGGGATGATCTGTGCAGCAAACCACCATGGCATACATTTACTCATGTAACAAACCTGCACATCCTGCATATCATGTACCCCTGAACTTAAAATAAAAGTTGGAAATTTAAAAATAAATAAAATTTCAATGTGAAATTTGAAATATCAAAATAAAATTTTTGTATTTTGTTAAATTACAAAAAATAAAAAAGCTGGCTTTAAGGGCAGGTTCTGTGGCTGTGTTTTGCTGCTGTATGCCCAGTGCCTAGCATACAAGGCCCTCACGAGATACTTGTGGAATGAAAGGATGCATGCAAATGGCTCAAGTATACCAAGTGCATCAAGCTACGTCTCTTTAGAGTTACATATATACAGGCTGGTATGGTGACTTTATAATAATCAGAAACCCAGGCTTTTGGTTGAGGTTTCCACCTCATTATCCAAGATATTTGCTTTCTAGCCAGTAGAAAGAAAAGGCAGGAGAGCTGCCACCCTTTGTATCCAGGATGATCTCTTCTTGAAATCCTTGATTTAATTATATCTGCATGACCATTTCCCCAACTAAGGCATATCCACAGTTACCAGGGGTTAGCACTGGGACATCCCTTATTTTAAGAACATGTCTCAGAAAGCTGCACAAAACAACTTCTACTACATCCCATTGGCCAATACTTCTCACATGATGACATCTGCCTTGCAAGAGAGGCTGGGATATGTAATCTTTATCCTGAGACACACACGCTCAGCTTAAAAGGAGGGTTCTATTATTATGCAAGAAGAAGAGACGGGACATGAGGAGCTATAACAATCCCTGACATAGTTGTTTGCACATATGCATTTCCCACTAGACTAGAGTTCCTGGAGGAGAGGGAGCGGTCTTATTCATCCTCAATCCCCAGCACCTAGCATGGCGCCTAGCATCTAATAACTCATCATCGCTGATCGTGTGCTGAATGGCATGCTTGCTCAGATTTACGGTTGTTTTTGAATCCCAACATCTTTTTCAGAAAGATTTATTTCCTGGAAGCCACAGCTTTTTCCCCCTCCCTCTATTGGAAGTATGAATAAATTTTTCTCCAATCTTCACCCTGAGAATTTGGTGGGGCCCCTGGAGATAAAACAAAAGCTGGGGTGCATCCCCTAGAACTGGGGCATCTGGAATTTTTAACTCAACACTGCCCAGAGTGAGCATTCAGAAATTTGTCAATTTCAGTTTCAGTGCTCCTACCTGTGTGCTCCTGATGTGGGCTTCCACTCTTGGTAAGTTGGGATCCTCTTTATTTGCCTGTGTCTCCAATTTTCAGAGTGTGGTTTGTCCTGTGACTTCAATTTTCTGATAGATCCAAGAAAAATATTGGTCTTCAGTTGGTTCAGCTTTTTTTCTTGTTGAGAAGATGCTTTGGGAAGGGGGTGGATCGGCAGAGACAATAGAGAAAAGGGAGAGCAAAGGTGAGGGACAGCGAAGGGAGGCAGGGCATGCAGAGGAACAAAGACCCTCTGGAGCCAGGACCTCCACTTTCCCGTGACCATGCCGCACCTTCAGCCCACCAGGGATTCCTCCACTGGCCACCCAATTCCTGCTGCCACTACAGCCTCCAATGTGGTGGTTTTCACTGATTATTCATTAGAATCCTCTGGGAGCTCCTACATATCCCTGCACCAACACTTACCCTAATAAAAAGCATCCTAGGGGGTTTTAATGTGTAGCAGGTGCTGAGAACCAGTGATCTAGATTCTTGTGTTTTAAAGAGGGGTGGGTCTATGGACCAGCAGCACTGACACCACCAGGGAGCTTGTTAGAAACACAGCACCTCAGGCCCTATCCCAGAAATACCAAATCAGAACTTTCATTTTAAAAGACCCACAAATAAGATTTCTATGCCCGTTAAAGTTTGTGAAGTGCTGTCAAAATGATCCTCTTATCTCTCCAATTATGGCTGTTCTCTTGAAGTAGACATCTCCCTGGGAACTACTATGTGGTGACCACATGATGTAAGCAGAGAGACTCACAACTCAGCATAGATGTTGTCCTGCTGTGAGTCACCGGCGGTAACTTTTTTTTTTTTTTTTTTTTTTTTTGAGACAAGAGTCTCACTATGTTGTTCAGGCTGGAGTACAGTTTCATGATCTCGGCTCACTGCAACCTCCGCCTCCCAGGTTCAAGTGATTCTCCTGCCTCAGCCTCCTGAGTAGCTGGGATTATAGGCTCGTGTCACCATGCGCAGCTAATTGTTGTATTTTTAGTAGAGACGGGGTTTCATTATGTTGGTCAGGCTGATGTTGAACCCCTGACCTCATGACCCGCCACCTTGGCTGGTCTCAAACTCCTGACCTCATGATCCCTCAGGCCCTATCCCAGAAATACCAAATCAAAACTTTCATTTTAAAAGACCCGCAAATAAGATTTCTATGCCCGTTAAAGTTTGTGAAGTGCTGTCAAGATGATCCTCCTATCTCTCCAACTATGGTTGTTCTCTTGAAGCAGACATCTCCCTGGGAACTGTTAGGCGAGCCAGGTGATGACCACATGATGTAAGCAGAGAAACTCACAACTCAGCATAGATGTTGTGCCTGCTGTGAGTCACCGGGGGTAACATGTTTTTTTTGTTTTTTGTTTGTTTGTTTGTTTGTTTGTTTTTTCTGAGACGGAGTCTCACTCTGTTGCCCAGGCTGTAGTGCAGTGGCATGATCTCGGCTCACTGCAAACTCCGCCTCCCAGGTTCAAGCGAATCTCCTGCCTCAGCCTCCTGAGCAGCTGGGATTACAGGTTTATGTTAGCACGCCCAGCTAATTGTTGTATTTTTAGTAGAGATAGGGTTTCACCATGTTGGTCAGGCTGGTCTCGAACTCCTGACCTCATGATCCCTCCCAAAGTGCTGGGATTAGAGGAGTGAGCCACCAGTAACATGTTTTAAGTGGAGAGAATTAGATCTTCCGACAGGGGAAGGGGATTGAACTCTTTACTCTGAAATACCAGTACAGGGTTCATTAGTCTGAATTGACGAGAGCAAAAAATGCTATAAATGAACCACCACCCAGCGTTGGGGTTAGTTTGCAGGTTAGGGTTCAGTTTAAAAAACTTGAGTGGAAAAGCAGATAAAGCAAGAGGCAAAAGGGGATGAACATTAGGAGTAAGGAAGTGAGGGGAAGAAGACCAGAGGCCAAGCCAGGTCAGGGGAAGAGGGGCACCACAGTGAGGGCTGGGGATGCAGAGGGAGAATGATGAGAGAGAGGAAGTGCAGAGGGTGGTCTTACATACTGACTCCCCCGAGTCATGGGGATGCAGTTCCTCAATCCTGGCTTACTTTTATAAGCCCCTTTCCTACAAGATCTGAGTACTTTGTTGCTATAGACTGAATGTTTTTGTCTTCCCTCCCCCAAATTCATGTGTTGAAATCCTAACCCCCAATGTGCTGGTAAGAGGAGACAGGGCCTTTGAGAGGTATTAGGTCATAAGGGTAGAGCTCCCACAAATGGGATTAGTGCCCTTATAAAAAGAGATACAGAACCCTGCTCTCAATCTCTGCTCTCAGACATAATGAGGATATAATGAGAAGACAGCCATCTGTAAACCAGCAACAGAGCCCTAACCAGACACCAGATCTGTCAGCACCTTGATCTTAGACCTCCCAGCTTCCACAAGTGCGAGAAATAAACATTTAAGTCATCTAGCCTGTGGTATATTTGTTACAGCACCTTGAGCTGACTGAAACATTTGTGGAATAAAATATTAATATGCATTTGTCTGGCATATTAATGCTCACCAGGACCAGAGCAAAAAGCACAGGTTGCGCACAGCAATGAAGAGCTTGGACTTGGGAGCCTCACAACTTAAAATTCCAATCTCAGTTCTGACAGTTATTAGCTGGTGACCTCGGCCATATGTGTTGGCGTCCGGGGGACCCTTTCTCATCTCCTGGCATGATATTGGCAGTTACTTCATAAGGGCAAATGCAGAAAACCTGTAAAGCAAAAAGCACAATGCCTGGAATCTGTAAGATTTTATATATATAAACATATTAATGCAATAAAATGTGTATTTAGTAATATATACAAGGAGCTTCTTGTATATTTTGTAGTCTAAATTTTGTAGATTGAAGATTGTCCACCATTCCATATTACCTGCCTAGGTTCTTTTTAAGTGACAGTGCTAAATGAGAGTAAGATCACTTACAAAGTTATTTTCACCAAATTAATGTGTAGACCTTGTTTGGATCCTGATTTAAACAATAGTGAATTCAAAGACACATTTGATACAGTTGGAATATTTTGAAAATGGTTTCACTGTTAGACATTAAGGAATTATTGTTAATTTTGTTAGGTGTGATAATGGCTTAGTGGTTATGTTAGGAAAAAAGAGTTGTTGGCAGTTAAGAGACTCATAAGGTACATGGATGTGCTTTGGTCAAGGAATAGGCTGAGGCGGAGATCCGGGCCAGAGTGACTCAGCAAGTTTAGGGCACAGGTGCATACTCCACTTGTTATCTAACCCGTTTGTGTAAGCTCATACTTGGCTCTGAGTCCCTATTGTCTGGAGAAGGTATAACTGCCCTGCTGATGCTGTGTGTGGGGCTCAGTTTGACATGGCACAGCACAGCTCACGTGCTGCTGCCGAGAGAGAGAGTAACACTGCTGGCCCCTGTAAGGGACAGCCAGGTGCCTTGAAGGCAGGCGGAGGGGGAGCCAGGAACCGGCTTGTGCCCAGAGGGAAACAGTTAAGCTGCTGACCCTGTGGCTGGCCTTGCAGGCCAGGGAGCGCAGCTGCAAGCACGGGAGTGACAGGAGCCGCAGAGCCAGAGCGGACAGCTGAGGTAAAGGCAGACAGCGTAAGAGAGCTGCTGCTGAGAGAGCTGCTGAATAAAATTACATTTCACCTGCTTACAGCCCCCTGAGAGTTCTTTCAGCTATTCGCCCATCCACCCACTTGCTTCGGACCTCAGCTGGGGCTGGAACCCAACCCCAAGCAGGACATTTGGTGTAGTCGTGGCCTTGGACCTGACACTATTGAAATATTAGGTCAGAACACAGAATATTGGCAATATTTGACCACTTTTGACCTACAAAAACAGCAGTTTCATATGGTTCAATCTATTATTAACAAGTGAAATAATGTGATATCTAGAATTCTTTTAAAATATTTCTGGGGGAAAATGGGGTGGAGGGGTGGATAGATGAAATAGGATTGTCAAAATATTGACAATAGTGGGTCTGAGTGATGAGGATGTTGGGATTCATCATGCTCTTCTCTCTCTCTGCTTGTGTTTGCTTGAAACTTTCCATAAGCTTCTTTTGGTATTCAACTGTGAATTATGACTACGAGGTAGTTTTTAGGACCACAAATGAACTTTAATTCAATCTTGTGTAAATACACAAAAAGGAGAGATTGAATGGGGCTGTGTAAATGAACCTAAGGGCAGGTGGAGCTGGTGTCAGCAATGATTGATTGACTGCCTTGAACATCTCGAGGACCCCCTCTGTCATTCTCTATCTCTTCCCTGTTCCTTTTGGAACATTAATTCGCTGATACAAACTTGTCCAAGTGGTGGGGTATGGACACAGAGACAGCTGTGCTGGGCTAGCAAGCCCACATCCTTATGTTCTGTCATTTAAAAAACAAAAAGGAACAAGAGATTCTTATTCTCTGGCAGGAATTTAAAAAGTCCCAAGAGCCCTGATTAGCCCCCTCCTTTAGATCAGGTGCCCACTCCTTACACCAATTAACGTGGCCGTGGCTGTGAGAGGCTGTAATTGGCCCAGCTTGGGTCACCTGACCACCTCAGGGCAGGAAGGGGGCTGTTTGTGCTCTGAAGATTCTGGCATGGAAGAAGGGTTGAGTGGACAGAAACAGTAGCCACTCTTATCAGGTTTCTGGTTCTTTGCACTAGCTATTAGATTACAAGAAGTCTGATCACGGATCAGGTCTTTTTCCTTACCAGTTAATTATTTGTTTCCCCAGTTTTTATTTCAAAGTTTAAAGGCGTGGTTGCAAGGCTTGTTGCAAAACAGAATCAGCATTCCTCCTTTCCTTTCCTCAGAGGTGACTAGTTGTAACTCTCTGAAGTGGTTCTTTTGGTTTTGCTTCCACAAATTGGAGTGACATCTTTCTATTCCTCTATTTGGTTTTTCAGTTACAGGTATTGTCTACCTAGTCCCATCACTGAGATGATTTTGATGTCTTTCATACCCACCCACGCTCCCTACCCAACATATTCGTCCTTTCTATCCCCTCATGTTCCCTGTAAATTATATCAGTAGCATTGATTAGGTCAATATTTAACATTTACATGATCCTGACCATGTAAACTTTATCTCTAGCTGAGCTACACCTGCACCACTTTGTATTCTCCTTAGAGTTCATAATTTTTTTCCCATGGAAAATTTTTCTTAGCTGGATAGAGGCCATCTCACCAGCATACATCTTTGTTTTATAGAATTACACGTAGGTCTGAACTCGAGATTTCACCCCCATGATTTCAGGTTACTCACACCCTCCAAAATTCATTTCTTTTTCATTGTATTTTATAAAATAGTTCCAAGTATGGCAGCAATGTGGTTGAAAACAATTTTAGGAGGACCTATAGTTATAGAAATGCATCAACTTTGGTCATTATTTTAAAAATATAGATAGCTACCTCTTCAACAATGTAGAGAAAGCATATAAAACAGCATATAAAATATTTCTGAACTTCTAACTATCGTGTCTTAGGATCAAGAGGTATGTATACTTATTGCAAAATTGTAAATACTAAATCAGCCTAATGCTTGCAATATTGAAATATTGTTCAGGAAAGATATCCTAACAGTGGTTCTCAAAGCATAGTTTAGAACAGCATCAATCTCACTTAGGAACTTGTTAGAGATGCAAATCTCCCTCCCCTTTAATGAGAAAGAGGGAACGGTGGGGAGCAATCTGTGTTTTAGAAGGTCTCCAGATGATTCTGATGCAGACTGGAGTTTGAAAACCAGTGTCCTAGACAAACATTACGTAAATCAGGGATCATGTCCAGCTGTCAGTAATAGAGACTTGAGATGACAGTGGCTTAAAGCACATACCAAGTTTTTTCTTCCATAAATAAGACTGCAGGTAGGTAGTCTTGGATGATTCAGATGTCACATTTTCACTCTGTCCCTGCCATATAACTCCCATCCTCATGGTTTTAAAATGGTTGCTGAAATTTCAGCTGTAACAAACATTCTAGGCACAGGAAAAAGCAAGAGAGGTGGAGAGAAGGCAAGCTAGGTAAATTACCTTCCAGGTGCACTCTCAGCTGTCTGTCCCACCCAGTGACTTAGGCTTAAAACTCATTTGCCCACCACCCCATAGTTGAAAGAGAAGTTGGGAATTAACAGCTGGTTATGTTGTTGCTCAGAATAAAACCAGGGATGCCAGAAAGAATGGATACTAGAAGAAACTAGCAACTTCTAGATCCTTCCTGGAATGGAGTCAGTCATCAAAGTTAAGCCTTTAAGAACATTAGTCTGAAATAGCTCTTTACTACCCATGCATTAAAACATCATCTTTTATCTGCTAGAGGACAAACTACATACTTGTTTTAAGCAAAAGTCTTTGCTTACTTTGAGAATCTGAATAGCCATTTATCAGAATAAATGAATACAATTTATTTCACATAAGTAGAGGCTGTAGTTGTATACATCAACCAAGCATCCGACACGGTTTCTGAGAAGTTGATTTATAACAAACATACATGAAAAGCAATCAATTTAAAAATCCGTTCTCTTCAGTATTATAATTTCTGTCATGGAAATGCATCATAAGGAAGTAATTCAAGGAAAGCACAGCTGTATGTACAAAACTGTTCATAGCACTGTTATTTATGACAGCAAAAATAAATAAATAAATTAATTAAGTAGTTTACAATTCAAAGGTCCTACAATAAAGTAGAGGCTGAGTGAATTGTGGTATGACAATTACATAGCCATAAAGACCATGTAGCAACATGGCAGAGTGATTGTAAAAATATTGACAGTGGGGACAAAAGTCAAAACACATGTATCTAGATAAGAGCATTCAGAGAACTATAGTGGTTTTGTTAGGATGTTAGAATTACGAATACACGTGGTTTCTGTTTAATTTCCTTTATTGTTCTATGAGAAACAACAAAGAACAAAACAAGAAACAAGAACAAAAAATAAATTTACCCAGGTTCCTGGCCATGATTTTCCCTGAGATTATTTTCTGGCTGTTTGTCTTATGCATGATTCAACGGAGGGTACTCCAGGACGGTGTGCTTTGCTGCTCTGTGGGAAGGCTGTATGTAAGGCCAGGTGAAGAGTCTTCCTGTGGCTTTGGTGTGTCCATGTGGGTTGACAGCCTGATCATCTGTCTCTGAAGCTGTTTGTTTTACATCATCAGATTTTTTTTTTCCAGTACTGAGAGCAAATTTACAATGATCTATTCATTCTCTCTTGCCACAGTTTCCTCATAATCAGTTTCATGAAACTAGAAGCCAATTGTCCCAGTTTAGATGTAGATTTGTAGGTGCCAATGGGAACAAAAAAATATGAAACTATGTAGGAATCAAATCAGTCTTTAATATGATGCTGTGTATAGACCTGCCTCACCACCACTGGCACCAAAAAATAGTCCCCGTTCCTGAAATTACTGTGGATTTGCACAGTTGTCCAGCTTGGTGAGAGCTAGAATTAGCCTTAGGTTGAGTACAGTGTTTATTTTTTTAGGTTGAAGATTACCCACATGCCCTTACTCCTTGAGATGGATTGAGATTTGTGAGTGAAATACGCAAGCCCCGGGCATATCTGCGTAGTAGGTAGGCTGGTGACTGTTACAGATTTAGAAATGGTGAAAGAAAAATGGCCAGGGAGCTTCTCAGGGGGTGGGGGTTGATGATAACAAATACTCAGCTCAGTAGAGCTGAGAGAACAGAGCAGAAGTTCATCAGGAATCCTCCACCAGCAAGGCCTGGGGACATTGGGGGTGTCTGTGCGCTCACAACCAAGGCAGGAGTCCTTCAAAGAAAAGGAAGGATCTCGGCTGGGCGCGTTGGCTTATGCCTGTAATCCTAGCACTTTGGAAGGCCCAGGCGGGCAGATCATGAGGTCAGGAGTTAGAGACCAGCCTGGCCAACATAGTGAAAGACCATCTCTACTAAAAATACAAAAAATTAGTTGGGCATGGTGGTGGGCACCTGTAATCCCAGTTACTTGGGAGGCTGAGGCAGGAGAATCACTTGAACCCGGGAGGCAGAGGTTGCACTGCACTCCAGCCTGGGTGACACAGCGAGACTCCCTCTCAAAAAAAAAAAAAAAAAAAAAAAAGTAGAAAGGGAAGAATATTGATTTTCCAGGAAGTGAGGGACCTGAGATAAAAAGCTCAACCTACCCTACTGAAAACTACTTCCATAAAGTAATCAAGCAAACAAGAGTTTTACCTAATTAATCTTAGAGGAGAAACCAGCCTGAAGGAGGACGAAGACAGGGAAATCCTGGAAGACTCTTTGAGACTTTACCAAATTAAACGGCTAAAGTTCATGTGCCTATATTGTGTATAATACGCAGGCTGAATGTCTTTTACACTGAAGTGAAATTAACTCTGCTCTTTAAATACTGGGCAAGTGCCATAAACTGAAAGAATGTGGGGAATCAGCAAAACCAGAGAAAGGAAAGCTCATAAAGTCCAAGGGTTTGGGTCTTTGGAGCATATTTTATTTTACAATACCAGAGAATCAACATCTAATAGTAGCATAATACAAAATGAAACACCAATCTATTTAAAACTCTCATAATGGGAACTGTATTTCAAAAATGATAAGAAAACATAGTAGGAGATTTAGAGACCAGTCAATATAAATGTATAAAAACTCTCATTTCATCATCAATGCAAACAAAAATCATTTATAATAACATACATAAGAATACATTCACTTACATTCACAAAGTGGATTATCATTTTTATTTTCCATGAAATATGTCAAAATATATGCAAGTATATCTTCACATTCTGAAAGGCAAGATAAATCTTCAAATTTAAGTATGTACATTTCACTTAAATTAACCAAAATATTAAAAATAGCAGCAACACTGGTCTTTAAATACATCTAATATCACAAGAGATTGTTCACACAATATAGACTGTTTTGGTAGCTCTTTCATTATTAATATTGTTTAATATCCACATACAATTTAGAAACTCTAAGGTTCTGGTCTGATCTCTGAATAACTTAAAGTCTAGATTCAATAAATACGAAGAATAATTATAAAACACAGACTGCAGGACATTCTCAAGACCAGGGAGGAAATCATACCCAAAGGTTTTAGGGAAGAATCAGATATGAAGGCGTACAGGAAATCTGTAGGATTTCCAAGGCAAAAAGGTGCGATCTGACAAGCTCCCTGAAATGTTAACAGACTGAGTCCAGAGAAATGTGTGAATGTCTCAAAGGCACTTTCTCCACTTCATCCTTCCATGTTCCCTTTGAATATGGTATTTAAGTGATGAACAACTTCGGAAATTTCCCAATAAACAGGGGATAGAATAAGTTCTCACCAGCAGGCAAGACACTGGATCAGGAGGTTATTTGTTTTCCAGCATTTACGTTTATTCTGATGACCAAAGCCATAAAAACCAAGATTTCAACAGGATCTCATGTATTTCATCCTAGATGGTGGGAAAAGTATCTGTAGCCCAATTCTCAATGTAAGTCACTGTACCAACCTGTAACCCTATTGGCTTAGAAAGAAACCCTAAATGGGGTTACAGGAGTTTCCTCAGATCTAGATTTGGTTACAGAAGTTGCCCCTGTGACTGGGGCCTCTTTTTATATTTCAATAGTTTTTCAGAAAAGGTAAATGTTTAAGTCTTTCAATGGGGTTGGACCTTTGTTTGCCTTATACTCCTACAGGTATCACGCTCTGACATTGAAATGTCAATAGTTTGTACCTATTTTCATACCACTTCATATACTATTTCAATCGATTCTCACACACACACAAAAAAAACCCCAAAACTTGTGTGGAAGAAGCAAGGATAGGCATCTAAGTGCTCATTTCAAATATCTGGAAAACTGAGGTTCATAGAGACCAAAGTGACTTACCTGTTCATGGTCACACACGAGTGAACTGGTATGGATCTTTTGCAGAACTTAGCTCTATACAATGTTTACTTACTCTGAAGAATGGGGCTTGGAAATAGTTATTTCTGAAGAATGAAGTAATTTGAAGGCGGTAAATAAAAAGGGAGAAAAATGAGTTCAAGAGAAGAAAGGCAACAAGAAGTGGTGTCAGTTGGCAGTTAGTATTATGAACTTTAAAATGAGCAAAGTGCATTTCACATTTAGAACACAGACATTTCAAAATATGTAATACTTAAATCTTCCAAATTGTCCTACTTTGGCCTTGATTTACTACATCTTTAAATTAATATCTGAGGCTACATCTTTATTTACTGAGGCTGCCATTGAGACATATGATGACCAAGAAATTTTTACATGAGTTCTACAATTTCCCAAGAGACTAGTGAAAATGTTCTCGCCTATTCTCAGAACACCATTCCTACCACATTTTACTTTTAGAACAATTCCATTACACACATGTATATGTGTGTGTGTGTGTGTGTGTGTGTGTATATATATATTACTCATTTGGTGGTTTTCTCAAGTGTGGGGTTTAGAAAATATCCTTAATGAATATTCTTGCTGTGTCCTTAGGAAAATTAGTTTTTTTTTGTTTTCCTCTGGAACTAAGCTGAGAAAAAGACTGCGAGAAACTTAGAGCTTTCATCACTTTAAATCTGGATTCCAGTTGGACAGTTGCCAGAGAAGAAAAAATTTTAAATGACTGTAACAATTAATTTAGAAAGCTGTCATATTTCACACAACCTTTTCAAGAAAGTTTAGTGACTCTTAGCTTGATAGTTCCATAAAACAGAATTATAATGATTCCATAGAAAGTATTCCATTGTAAAGAAACTCATCTAGAATGATAACTTACAAATTGAAGACTTAGGCTTAATGTTCTGGTGTGTGACACTTGGAGCTATTGGTCAGTTCTTAGTTTTAATCAGTAAATGCATTTTAAAGAAACAGTTGAACTAAAAAGGCCATTCATGATACTGTTTTGTAACATGATAAAAATATTGTATAAATCCCTTTGCTCCTCTTTAGGTACTACCTGTCCCAACCCATATCCTCACCCCCTTCCTTAACTTTCATACACTATAAATGCCCCCCAACAGTCTCCTCAACCCTGAATTAACCAAGTAATGCACCAAAAGGCAGATTATGCTTTGGCAAGCAGGAAATTGGACTATTCTTTGAGATTTTTCTGAGGTAGTGAGTCTTTCCTCCTCTGCTCTAATGGTTAAGAAATATCTTGGAAGGTAAGTTAAGAGACAAGTGGAGTGTTGGTCACAGTACTTAAACACTACTCTGAAATGGGTGGTTTATATGATCGGATGATTACCACTTCAGTAGAATCCTGACTGTTATGTGGAGAACTTAAAGATACCGAGATTGCCATGATGAGGATAAGCCACAGTCTCTAAAAAAGTGCTTGTCATACAGTTAGGTGCTCAATAATGTTTGAGGACTAACTGAATGTTTAAGATCTCTGACTTAGCTCAGTGAGATTACAAGCAAAAACAAACATTAAAAAAACCTAGCCAACTGCAGGCTAATATCATCAATGGCTAGCTCACTTTCCCTTGTGCATGGAATTCTGGACACCTTTTAAAGTATGGGAGGAGGGCCGGGCGCGGTGGCTCAAGCCTGTAATCCCAGCACTTTGGGAGGCCGAGACGGGCGGATCACGAGGTCAGGAGATCGAGACCATCCTGGCTAACACGGTGAAACCCCGTCTCTACTAAAAAATACAAAAAATTAGCCGGGCGAGGTGGCAGGCGCCTGTAGTCCCAGCTACTCAGGAGGCTGAGGCAGGAGAATGGCGTAAACCCGGGAGGCAGAGCTTGCAGTGAGCTGAGATCCGGCCACTGCACTCCAGCCTGGGCGACAGAGCGAGACTCCGTCTCAAAAAAAAAAAAAAAAAAAAGTATGGGAGGACTGAGTTTAAACAGTATTGGGCATAGTATAGTGTTCAATTCCATACTGACTCAATTTATCACATACCCTCTTATTTCCATCCTGATTTTACTATCATGATGTGGTTGTGAGATTTCTATCCATAAATAACTTTTCTGAGGACAAAGTGATCCAGTCTCTCTGTTGTTCTTCAAGCTTTTCTGCCAAGCATTTAATCAAGACAGGGTCCACTTTAGAATCAAATTTATTAGCAAACCAATGTCCATCTTTGATAAGCCACCTTAATTCTGCAGCTCCATAAATACACACGCTTCGAAGGTGAGATCCAGTACAACCGGGATAGAAAAAGCCTTCGTAGTAATTCCACTTGACAAGGCGGGTCTTACTCTGCAGATCAGACACATCCTGGGCTGATCTGGAAATCTCCCCAGGTATTCCTGGAACCCGAATCAAGGTAGCCCAAAAGTGCTCATCAGGAGAGTATGTGTCTTTAGACCAGGCAAAAAAGTCTTGAATGACGGAGTTGTTGAAAATATATTTAACAAATGCTTGACTTAAAACAAAATAAGCACTGCCAACAAATATCTGAATGTTATGGGGCGGTGCTTCCTTGGAGACGTTTGTCCTTACTGGTAGCTTCACATACTCATAAGGTACCCGTCTGAGTTCATGATGGTAAGTGAATCTTTCCAATTTACTGTTCGGGGGTTTCACTGTCTCCAGCATATTTGCTCCATTGAGTTTTTTCAACTCTGACACTAATTCAAAATTTGACTTCAGGGGAAAATCTTGCCCACACAGGTTGATAACATATTTCCACTGGACTGAAGACTTCAGAAGGTCCGACAAGCAATTTAAATCAGCTTGGAGTCTGGAAATGTGGGCATATTCCACAGCCTCTAATTTGGAAGCAATGAAAATATTGGAGAAGCACTTAGCTAAATTGTTCATGGCAACTTTGAAGGAATCAGGTGCCTTACGATCATAATGGATGCAGTAAATATTGTGCTGGTTGTATATAGCATGGATAAGCCTTTCAACCATAATCGCATCTTTGTGGACAACCAAAGAATAGGCTATTGGGAAGCTTTTCTCTTCCTTTGAAACAAGCTTTTGAGCATAACCTCTTAGAGTCTGATAAATGTCACAATCACTAGTCATTGCCACAACATCATCATCCTCCAAGTCAATGATGTCCCTTCTTCTTATTTCCAGAGTCTTGCCAATTTCCAAAGGCTCCTGTTCATAGATACCCGAACAGTTAACTTCATACCTGACTTCATCCTTAACATGAGTGTATCTGTTTCTTACAAAAGGCGAGGTGCTTAGGGAGTACTCAACCAAGTAAATGTCTTTTTGCGGAAAGAGCCGTCTCATGTTTAGAAGCTTTAACAAGGAGAGCAGCCATAGGGTTAAAAACAGGATGAAAACTTTCTGCTGTAGGGTATGTTTAAAATAACATTTGAATATCTTCATTCTGTAAGAGGAGAAAGAAATAATCCAGTTGGAATATTAAGAGAAAATCACGTCAGTTTATCCAAAATCTACCACATACTAGGCAGAATGCTGGCCCCAAAGATGAATGAAACAAGGTTTTTACCCTTGAAAGAATCCAGAAATAAGCCGATGGAATTATGAAGAATGGTGGTATTTTGGGGGTATTCTGTGTTAACTATACCTAATTTTGAGAGATGTTGATTTCCAAATAGAAGGGAAGGTAATGTAAACTCCTAAAATATAAATATAGTGTGTCTTATATTGTCTGCATTTCTGCTTAGCATATTTGAGGAGGGATTGCTCTGGTTTGGGCAGAGGTCTAGAGAACTGGATGTCATCAAGAGGGCCTCAGAGAGGCAAAGGACTCACCTGAGGCCAAAGGGAACATTTGTCTTGATTCTACCTCTAGATCCCGATTAGATCCAGGTCTGAAGTCAAACAAGGAAAGCCCAGGGAACCCCACCTTCAGAAAGAAGGGTGGTGGGCAGACACCCAAAGGAGCTATACTAAGTATTAGAGACTGTAAAATGTATAGATAACAAAATTGGGTAAACTTGCATATTTTCCTTATTTTTTATTTTGGTAACACCCATTTCCACACAGGGATTAGCCATTTAGCCCTTAAAATAAAAAGGGCCTGATTTTTCACTGAGAGTAGTAGGTGGGGTGTAAAAACTACCTTGGAGGGGGAGCAATTTGGCAATACCTGTTAGTTTTAAATGTACCCACCCTGAAGATCCCCTGTGTGTGCAGTCAAGCACAAGGAGGTTCCCTACAATGTTTTGTATTCAGGCAAGACAGAAAATATCTCAAACATCCTTGAACAGTGCATTGATTAAATTACATCCATGCTATATTATGTGAAAAGGTCTGAGACCAATCTGCATGTACAAGCCAATGGGGAACAATCTCTAAGTAATACTGTGAAATAAAAATAAGCAAAATGCAGAAGCATGTATAGTATGCTTACATGTCTATACATACAAAGAACACACACTAGCAAACTTTTTTTCTTTTTTGTTTTTGGGACAAGGTCTTGCTCTGTCCCCCAGGCCAGAGTGCAGCAGCACAAGCATGGCTCAATGCAGCCTTGAACTCCTGGGCTCAAGCGATCCTCCTGTCTCAGCCTCCTGAGTAGCTGGCACCACAGGTGTGTGCCACCATGCCCAGCTAATTTTTTCTTTAGTAGGGATGGAGTCTCACTATGCTGCCCAGGCTGGTCTTGAACTCCTGGTCTCAAGTGATCCTCCTACTTCAGCCTCCCAAAGTGCTGGGATTACAGGCATGAGCCACCACCCTCAGCCTAAACTTTTTCTTAAAGGACCAGGTAGTAAATATTTTTGGCTCTGTGGGCCATACTGTCTCAGTCACAACTACTCAACTCTGCCCGTTGTGGTGGGAAAGCAGCCACAGATTATATTTCAATGAGTGGGTGTGGCTGAGTTCCAATAATACTTTATTTACAAAAACAGGCAGCTGGCTGGATTCAGCCCACAGCTGTAGTGTCTCCAAAAGGATATTGTATATACATGATGCTGGTAACAGGAGTTGCTTTGCAGGGTAGAATGGGAAAGGACTGAGGACTGGGGCCTAGGTAGGAGAAGGATTTACTTATCACTGAATATCTTGTAGTATCATTTGCCTTTAAAAATGATTATATTACTTTTTCAGATGAAAACAGGCTGACTGGGAGGAGGGTACAGATGTACTTATAGGGAGCAGCAAGAAGGGCAGCCCAGGAAGTACTAGCCCAAGGGTCCAGGACAGAAAGGCTGGCAGAGCTCCTAGGGCTGCTCCAGGAGGTTCAGATACTGAGAACTGGTGGGGTCTGAGTGCCCATGTGCAATTTCCTAACATATCTCAATAAACCTTAAATGGAAGATATAATCATTGTATCCAATTTCATTCAAGAGAATTGCCAAGAACTTGGAACCCAATTTAATTTTGTAGATTTCATCTATACAGACCAATTGACAAAACTCTGCCCTGGGAATGAGATCCCACCTTCCTCATTCACCTCCACTTAAATCCCTCTGTTTAAAGAACCACACCTTCACCACCATGAACTGTACTGCAGAATCCCACCTCTCCAGCCACATCTTGTCTCTCCTCTGTGGACTGCCTCAGGCTTCTATCCTCAGCTCACTTCTCTTCTCCTGCATACTTGCCCCCTATCTGTACATTCCACCTTCCACACTGATGCCTTTCCATATTCCAGCACCTTTCCCTCCAGCCCTCACATCTTGCCCAAGCCTCATAGGTGAACCTCCAGTTGCTGGATGGACATCACCGCCTGATATCCCGCAGGCACTCAGCCTCCATGAGTCCAAAACTGAACTCGACATCCTCACCTCACCTGCGTCTTCTGTCTCAATATATGATCAGACCATCCACTCATGGGCCATGTTTGAAACTAGAGTTACCTAACTCGTCCATTTCACTCATACCCATGTTAACACATCACCGCATAAATGTGCCTCAAATTCATCATTTCTTCTCCATCCCCACTGCCACGTCCAGACAGCATCTTTGCTGCATCAGCACCCAGGTTAAGAGACTCCTGGTCAGGCTCATGGCCCCGGGTCTCTTGACTGGTCTCAGCTTTTTGCTCCTCCAAAGCACACCAAACAGAGTCCCATCACTCAGGCTCAAGGCCAGGGTGCTTGCTAGTTGTTCTAAAGCTGTGGAAAACTGTCCCCACTCCCCTGCCCGACGCACAAGGCAACTCACTGCAACTCCAGAAGCCTGGGCACATGTGTAGAATTGGGTGTTGTGGTATAGTAGAAGACTAATCAGTCCCAAATAGGGGTGTGTGTGTGTGTGTGTGTGTGTGTGTGTCATTGTCTTAATTCATGGTTATTAGGCATAAATAGCATGTAGCTTACAGAAATGGCTAGAACTGGAAGGGGTCTAACTCAAAGTAAATTTTGGCTATTTCTTTTCTCACTTTTAGTCCATGGAGTCTCTAATTAACGTTAGCACTTCCCCCTGACACCACAGTAGTAAAAAGAAAAGACCTCACATTCTAAAGAGATTTACCAAGTCTTGCAGAGTTGTCATGTCATTTAACTATCATCTTCACACTTATATAAAAAGACCTGCCTTGTCACTCATTTCCAGGGCCTCTTCTGCATCCAGGCATCCCTGCCCTTCCTGAGAAGGCCTGGGGCACACACGATCTGACTCTATCCTGGTTGGGAGAGTCTGAGTTGAGCAGGAGGCCATGGTTGCCTGCCCAGAGACAGGTCACAGGACATCCAGGGAATGAAGAGGTGGGAGGCACCCAGTGAGAAGTCCTTTGGAAACTGGCTCTGGGGCCCACATCTGAGAACCAGGAATGACAGTGAATTTCAAAGAAAGAAGGGTAGGCAAATGGGACAGCCCCCGCACCTCACTTTCTGACACACCTTTGCCCAAGGCATCTTTAAGGGGGAGAATTTGTGTTGGAGTCAGCCTTTGATATCCTTTGAAAGGAGCAGCCCTCTTCAATATTACCCTGTCCCAAATCAAAATAAAACCCCTTCACCTGCTTACCATGGCCAGAAATCCATTTATTTATTTATTTATTTATTTATTTATTTATTTATTTATTTATTTTTACTTTAAGTTCTGGGATACATATGCTGAACATGCAGGTTTGTTACATAGGTATACATGTGCCATGGTGGTTTGCTGCACCTATCAACCCATCATCCAGGTTTTAAGCCCCGCATGCATTAGGTATTTGTCCTAGTGTTCTCCCTCCCCTTGCCCCTCACCCCCCGATAGGTCCTGGTGTGTGTTGTTCCCCTTCCTGTGTCCATGTGTTCTCACTGTTCAACTCCCACTTATGAGTGAGAACATGCGGTGCTTGGTTTTCTGTTCCTGTGTTAGTTTGCTGAGACTGATGGTTTCCAGCTTCATCCATGTCCCTGCAAAGGACATGAACTCATTCTTTTTTATGGTTGCACAGAAACACCTTTAACTGAAAAGCATTCCTTTCCCCAAAGAGGTGCGTAGGTGCAAAGCCACTTGGTATGGAGTTTTTGTCAAGTCTTAAAAGGGGATGTTGGCCTCTTCCCAGCTGCGGTGGGCACTAATAGTGAGGGGAATGCTGGCAGGAGGTTGGAGAGGACTACGGGTCCCCAACCTTGGTTCAGCTGGCTTTGGCTTCCTCTGAAAAAAACATCTGCATAACACCCTTGGGCCCCTCCCACTGGGCTCTGCAGGGGGTACACCCCCAGAGCAGCACAGCCCCAGGGGACACAAGTTGCAGGGGGTGGAGGAACCAGGTCTGACCAGAGTCAGCTGGGCTAAGGCTGGCTGTTACATTGGCCACATGGTTCCTGGGAGACCAGGCTAGCAATGTCACCTTCTGCAAACACCACACCCAGCACTTTCCCTCTTAAAGGTTTATGGGCAGGAAGTAGGCAAATGTTTTGCTGCCAGGAAGTGGTCTTACAATTACATTACAAATAACGCCCCACCCACGGGAGAAGCAGTATTTCCCCTTCTACCTTCCCGGGTAGTCAAGGAGGTCTGACCTGTTGCAGAGTTTATTGCCACATAGGCGCAAGTTCCTAGTGATGACAGAACTGAAAAAACTGTAGCAAGGTTTGATGGCTATAACTCAGGTGAAATATGGTCTATAATAATTCAGTAAAAACCTACTCCTCACTAAAGTCCCAATAGGGATGTTGAATGAAGCATTTCCCTCAAACCATGTTCTTCTCCCAACCCATCCAGGCATTGTTGGAGCCTTCAAGGAAGCAGCAAGAACACAGAGGTGCACCCCAGCTAAGTGGACATGACCGCATTCAGGGACACCCCAGCTAAGTGGACACGATCACATTCAGGGACACCCCAGCTAAGTGGACATGACCGCATTCAGGGACATCCCAGCTAGGTGGGCACGACTGTATTCAGGGCTAAATGGCTACAACCATTAGCGGCTCTTCAACTAACTCTTCTTACCTTAGCAATTAAAAAACCCAGGACTGTCAAAGAAGTACAGATGCTGCCTTTCCCAGGGAAGAAAGGGGAATGGCACATCAAGAATGGGAGGAAGGAGACTGAGGAGAAAAGAACTGAGTAAGGTTGAGTTTAGGGACTAAGAATGCCTGCGCTTTTTTCAGGAACAGGTTGTGGGGCACTGGGGAGAGAGGAAGAAAGGATCTGGGTTCAGGATGCCACAGACCTAGGGCTTGAGTCCCTGGACGAACACTTAGTAGCTGTAAGACTTTGATCAAACTATTTAAGCTCTCTGAAGGCCAGTTTTCTTGTTAAAAGTGGGGCTGGACTGCTCTAGGAAAACGTGGCCAGACTGCTTTTTAAAGCAGCTCCATGATCCTGTTCCTCCTCACCGGGCATGACCTCCCAACTGGGGTCTCCAGCTACCCCCACGCTGGTGCTTTCTGGCTGACAGAGGTTTCAGACCTCCCTGGGATGCAGCTCCCAGAGGGATGGGCAGGCCGCCATCTTTGCTGTTTTGCAACTTCACTGTTGATATCTGCAGGTACTGGAAAATCTGAGATTAGGGACTTCACGGCTTCTTTAAAGATCCGGCCCAGACCTGTGGCTTACTGTCCTGTTTTTCAATCTACCTCCTATTTCTCCACAAAGTCTCAACAAATTCAGTATTTTAGAATTAGTGCCTGAAGGCCTCCATGTAATGCGCTTTATTAATTTTATGGATATTCATCCCTCAGTATATACAGAGGATTCATTCCAGGGCCCCTGTGGGCCCTAAAATCTATGCACACTCAAGTCCCACAGTCAGCCCTGAGGAACCTAGTATGGGAGAAGTTGGCCCTCCATACATGTGAGATTTGCATCCTGCAAATACTACATTTTCAATTTGTATTTACTTGAAAAAAAAAAAAAAACCTGTGTATAAGTGGACCCCCTGAAGTTCAAACCTGTGTCGTTCAAGGGCCATACTGTAGTTATTATTAATGTAGAATCATTCAATAAAGAGTTGTCACTAGCAGCACTGTTCTAAGTACTCTAGATGTAATTCAGTCCCCTCAAGAGATCGATGAGGTAGGTACTACTGTTATCCCTCTTTTATAAGAAAGGAAACTGAGGCACTGTAAGGCAACTAAATAAATGCCCAAGGTTACAGTTCTAGAAAGTGTTTTAAATGGAACCTGAACCCAGAGAGTCTTGCTCCAGACTTGCACTTTTAACCCTTTATGCAATACTGTCTCTTGGAATATAAAGAAAAAATTCTCCGTATTTCCCGCAACAGTTTTAGCACTTGACTAAATTTTCTCATTACCATGTCTTCTCTAAATGTCCTAGAACAGGAACAGGAAGGGACTCCAAACATGGTCGAGGAGATCTTCCACACTGTTTAAGAGGTGATTTCCATGGAGAATGAGCCTGGAGGAATGCTGGGTGAGGAATCACATTCCGTTTCTGTAGTCAGAGGCTGAGACCGATCAATGAGCTAATGAAGAGATTAGTCAGTCTTCCAGCCCATAGAATCAATTCAAGGAAGAGAAAGCAAGCTCATCCTGAGGGATTCTGCCATCAGTTACTCCTGTCCCGTATCCTGTCACCGATGACTTTATCGATTCATTTGTTCTTACAGTTATCTGTGACACAATTTAAGCACAGAGAATTGCTAATTGTTTTAGAAAACTTTCCGGGTGAAATTTCTCTTCATGCGGAGAATATTCCCTCTTCAGGCCACCTTAAAGTTCTTAAACTTTGTATTATTACATATCAGTTTGAGAAATAGGATATGAAGAGCTTATTGATGTAGAAATATCAGGGGTTTTGCTTCTATCTAAAGCCTTACTAAGAAGAATCATCAGTTAAGAAGATCAATATAAAGACAAACTCATTAAAAAGCATCCTGATCTAGTTGAATAAGCTAACATCCTGCTACTACAGCTCCTTGATTTCAATGAAGTCACTGATTCTCCCTTGGTGACTCGCTCATTGCCAAGCCCAGGGGATGTTCTGGAGTGAGACCATTAGGTGGGAGGATGATTCAGTCAGATGCGGTTCCTCGACACTCCCACAGCACTCCAGGAGTCATGCAGAGGAGCAGAAAGACAAGTTTCTTGCCTAGATGACCTTATATTCTTATTGTTCTAGAGGAAAGATTGCAAAAGCAAGTAATAATCAGATTGTGAGCAGGTAAACATAGCAACTATGTAAAACACAAGGAGAGGTGTGACTCAGTCAGAAATCCAATACAAATTGAGGACAAGCATTTCTCAAATAATAATAAGATATGGCCTCTAAAAGGAAAAGAAAAAGATTTTCCATTTCCTTTTATAAAGTAAACACTTTCAGGCCGGGCACAGTGGCTCACACCTGTAATCCCAACACTTTGGGAGGCTGAGGCAGATCGGCCTGAGTGCAGATCACCTGAGATTAAGAGATCGAGACCAGCCTGGTCAACATGGTGAAAATCCGTCTCTACTAAAAATACAGAAAATTAGCCAGGTGTGGTGGCGCATGCCTGTAATCCCAGCTATTTGGGAGGCTGAGGCAGGAGAATTGCTTGAACTCAGGAGATGGAGGTTGCAGTGAGAAGAGATCATGTCAGTGCACTCCAGCCTGGGCAAGGCAAGATTCAGTCTCAAAAAAAAAAAAAAAAAAAAAAACAAAAAAACAAAAAAACAAAAACAAAAAAAAAAAAAAAAAAAAAAAAAAACAAAACAAATTACAAAAAAAAAAAACAAACAAAAAAAAAAAAAAATCAGAAAAGTCCAAAAACAAAAATAAAGCTCACCAGGGGCCCATCACCTGGCAATAACATTTTGTAGACAGTATGTCCTTCCAGACTGGTTTTAAGAAACACTTTTTTTTTTTTTTTTTGGCTTTGCTTTATAACAGTATCACTAGATAGGCACTGTCTTATCTATTTCTTTCATTTCACAATATACTATGAACAAGTCCTAACCTAAACTGGGTCTGTCAATTATTACAGAGTAAACAAATCCTAACAGAGGTAAACATACTTTTCTACAGGAAAAAAACCATTCAAATAATATAATTCATGTATCTAGGTCTTCTCCACCAATGCTTAATTAATAAAGCCACAGTTCCTGAAGAAGCCCAGAAGTGCACTATTAAAACTGAAAATAACTTTAAAGGTGATTGAGCCCATATTTCTTCTCCTCTAAATGTGCCTAGCCATCATTTAACCCCATCTCATTCCTGGGGTGCTGGGAACACCTTTCCCCCTTTACATATGTGTCTTGGTTCATTCCTGCTGCTATAACGAAGTATCTTAGACTGAATCGTTTAGAAACAATAGGCATTTATTTCTCGCAGTTCTAGAAGCTGAGAAGTCCAAGATCAAGGCACAGATTTGGTGTCTGGTGAGGGCTGCCCTCTGCTTCCAAGATGGTGCCTTGCTGCTGTGTTCTCACATGGCACAGGGCAGAAGGGGAAAGGGCGGGGAGGGGTGAATGAGGTCCCCCAAAACACCCTTTATAAGGGCACCAGTCCTATGCCTTAGGGCTCTACCCTCATGATGTAATCACCATCTATAGGCCCCACTTCTTAATACTCTCACACTGGTGATTAAATTTCAACACATGAATTTTGGGGAACACAGACCATAGCAATATGGACAGAGGAGGGATGCCCAACCGCCCCATTCAGGTCCCTCACAGTGGCATTCGGTCCAGCCTGGCTCCACTCCCCACTCCATGGAGCCTGCTCTGGCTGAAGTCAACAAAAGCCTTCATGTTGCCAGCGTCAGTGACACATACCTGTCCCTTCCTAGTGATCCATGCTAAGGGATAGCACTATTTGCATGATCTTATTCACTGTTCTTTTTTTTTTTTCCAGACAAGGTCTCACTCTGTGACCCACACTGGAGTGCAATGGCACAATCTCGGCTCACTGCAACCTCTGTCTCCCGGGTTCAAGCGATTCTCCTCTCCTGCCTCAGCCTCCCTAGTGGCTGGGATCACAGGCACCCGCCACCATGCCTGGCTAATTTTTTTGCATTTTTAGTAGAGATGGGGTTTCACCATGTTGACCAGGTTGGTCTAGACCTCTTGACCTCAGGTGATCCACCTGTCTCGGCCTCCCAAAGTGCTGGGATTACAGGCATGAGCCACCACACCCGGCCTCTTATTCACTGTTCTTATACTCCATTCAATTATCCTATATTCCATTCAGTAAATCTATGAGATAGGTACGATTATCATTATCCTCATCTTTCAGATTGAGAAATCAAGTCAGAAGATAAATAACTTACCTTAGTTCATATAGCTAGTATATTGGAGGAGCAAGGATTTTCAACTATGGTCCAATTTTCAACTATGGTCCAATTTCAGAGCCTACACCACTAAACACAATTCGAGACTGCCTTTCCAGTCTCCTGGCAGTAGTAGCACCTGTTGGTTCTACATCCAAAATGTATTTCAAATCCACCCACCTCTTTCCACTCCATGGGAACTACTCTAATCCAAGCTAGCATCAACTCTTGCCTAGATACAAAATAACCTTACCTGGCTTCCCTTGCTTTCCTCTAATCCATTCTCCGTACTGTAGCCAAAATGATTTTTTAAACATACAAATCAGATCACTGGCCCTCCCTAATCCCACTCCCTACATCTAAAACCCTTCACTGGGATTTCACGTCACGTAGAATAAAACAAGAAAAGCTTTTCATGGCCATAAAGGCTCAGGCAGTTCCCATGGCTGCCTTACTCTACAAGTTCATCTTATTTTACTCTGTCTTTCTCATAAAACTCTAAGCAACACCAGCCTTCTAAAAGTTCCTAGAACATCCTAGTCTCTTCCTTGCCTCAGGACCTTTGCACCTCCTGTTCTCATGTCTAGACTACTTATCCTGGATCCTGGCATGACCAGGTGCTCCAGGAAAAGAAATAGATTTTCCTCAGGTCCTCTCTGATAACTCTTTTGTTTTTGAGAGAGTCTTGCACTGCCGCCCAGGCTGGAGTGCAGTGGTGCGAACTCGGCTTACTGCAACCTCCGCCTCCCAGATTAACCCTTCTTAAATCTCTCTCCTATCACACTCCTTGTTTTCTTCTGAGCACTTGCTACAAGGAATAGTTACTTCACTTGTTTATTACCTGTCTTGAGACAGAAACATAAGGTCTGTGAAGGCCTCACTCACTACTTTACCCCCAGCACTGAAGACATCCATACCTGGCACAGGGTAGTTGCTCAATGGGGCAGAGTCAGAAGACCGAAGCTCTAGTCTAGGCTCTGCCACCAAAAATTCTTCAAGTGACACTAGCATATCACTTAATCTTGGCAAGTCTTTCTTTCCCATGTGTTAAATGGGATAATGTTTTTTCTATCCCACAGTGCAATTGTGAAAGTCTTATGATGTAATGCATGTGAAAGCC
This sequence comes from Theropithecus gelada, assembly GCF_003255815.1. NCBI lineage: Eukaryota > Metazoa > Chordata > Mammalia > Primates > Cercopithecidae > Theropithecus > Theropithecus gelada. The sequence goes on from NC_037673.1 coordinate 70,548,984, forward strand.
ATGGGGAAAAAGCCAACTTTGGTATGCAAATGTCAGGTATGAGGACCTCCACAAGAGGAATGGTTTCTTAGGAAAACTGAGAAAGAGTCAACATGTTATAAGTTGGTTTTACTTTTCTAAAACAGTATGTTCATTATTCTCTTCATTCTGACATTCTAATTATTATTGGGTTTTCACTACTTGACAGCATTCTTTTTTGTTAATACCTGGAGTATAAATTGTTCCTAAAGTTTCAGAATTATGTAGACATACACCTGTCTTGGATTTTGAGAGATAGGAAGCAATGTAATTAATCTTTATAGTTGTTTTTCTCCCCAGTATGCTCGATATTTTTCAAAAGATTAATAACCAAAAAATTTATTTAAAAGACAGCCAAGAGCACATACAACTAGTTTCATGCAGAATTACAACTGGCTAAACACGGTCTGTAAGTTTATGTGTTGCAAAAGCTATAAACTTTTCCCATAAGTTCATTATCTTTTACGGGCAATTCTCCAGATATTGCAAAACTACAATGACTTGTTCTTGCATCCCTGTTTGGCAAAGTCATCCCTAAGGACCATGTAACCCACAAAGCAGTACTGAGAATTCTGCAGTAATGTGAATACACCCACACACACTCATACAGGGCCTTTGCCAGTGTTCTGTCACTCAAATCAAACATCAATGAGACTGGCTCAGCTCAGTGCATTGGGATGCCCTCATCTAAAGGAGCTCTGTTTGATGTCCCTGCGGAATGTATGACGACTGACAGCTTTCTCTCTAGGCCTGCAATTATGAACGTCATCATCTTCTTTAAATAAAGGACTACTTTACCTGCAAGATTTGGAGAATAGAGACTTAAAGGAAAACACTGAGCATGAAAATAATTCTATCAACCACCTCTATAGATTATAATTCTTCTAGCTAGAAACTTTACTGGATCCTCTCACATTTGGGCAGAAATAAGGGACCTGTAAGATTACATGGGAAATGAGCAACCCACATCAAGATGTATATACTCAGGCATAGACCTCTCAAGGTCATTGGAAATCTGGGCTGTAGCGATGTAACAACAACAACAACAACAAAAGCACAGAATTCAGCCACGGTCACACCAATTGGGAAACAGTAGACTTGATTCTGGGCTTTATTTCATCTGGTCCACAGGGCAAATATCAAAAGCTGATTGTGTGTGTATCTAGCTGGGCAAAGCTACATGGCTAAAAAGTCTTTAGCAGGAAGTGTAAAGGGCCACATACAATGAAACTGAATGAAAAGTTTTTGTTTTGTAATAGATTGTGATCCTCAACAGGGAGTAAAACATTAACAGTTTTTCTCTAAAGAAAATTCTAAAAAATATCAGAAGATGGTGAATTTCAAAAATAGTTATGCCTTCAAATTTCAGTTTGATGAAAAAGCTCACATGAAATGTTTGCTTCTTTTTAGATGTAAAGGATTATGAAAAAGGGGTGAATGAATGAATGCATTAGATCTTTGCCTCTCAAGCTTTATCAAACAAAGAGGTTTCATTCCTTCTTGGGATCCCCATCTTCTCTGCCCTTCTTACTTAGCTTGACACAACATAAAGCCAAACTACATTTTATGTTCCAGGTTCTAAGTTAAAAATATGGGTTGAGAATATTTTGACTTCTTTTTCTATAAAGTAGAAAAACTGAATTGAAAAACATGTCTATTTTTGAAAATGTATATTTATTGTACTAAAAAGAAAATAACTTTCTCCATCTAATATCTACATGGTATGCTTTTTTCCCCCTCAGAAATTTTTGGAAGCATTTATTTTGGTATTATATGGCTAACTCCATATTTTTTAACTGGCCAAAACTAATTCCTCAAAGATTCCATGACTAGCTGAAGAGGTATGGGTAACTGATTTCTACACGTGCATTTAAAGCAGAATCTCCAATGTCCATCACAGAGGCAGCACAGGGATAAACAGACGTGAATCAAGGGTTTGTTATTTTTTTTTGAGACAGAGTCTTGCTCTGTAGTCTAGGCCGGAGTGCAATGGCATGATCTTGGCTCACTGCAAGCTCCGCCTCCTGGGTTCACACCATTCTCCTGCCTCAGCCTCCCAAGTAGCTGGGACTACAGGCGCCCGCCACCTCGCCCGGCTAAGGTCTGTGAAGGCCTCACTCACTACTTTACCCCCAGTACTGAAGGCTAATTTTTTTGTGTTTTTAGTAGAGACAGGGTTTCACCGTGTTAGCTAGGGTGGTCTCGAACTCCTGACCTCGTGATCCACCCAGCTCAGCCTCCCAAAGTGCTGGGATTACAGGCATGAGCCACCACACCTGGCCAAATCAAGGGTATTGATGTTAGAAATGGCCTGAGGCCAGACCACACTCTTCATGAATGGATTAGACACCCTGAGTTTAAAATCATCACCCTTAAAAGCCTGAGTTTTAAGTCATGAGAAGAGGTTGCTTGTTTGTTTTCTGGGTTCTTCCAATATGGTGGGAAGCCCAGCTGGAGACTTCAACACGCTTCTGCACTTCCACTGAAAAACTCAGGACTGGCAGCTCTTGGCATGACTTCATCATTTAGCTAAGATCTGTGTGTTTCTTGGCTTAAAATGTACATATTGCTCTCAGATCTTGTGTGCATATTACACACAATAAAATTAAGACTCAGGAATTCAAAAATTAAGTGAAAAGGATGGAAGAAATAAAAATCTGCAGTGCTTGGGAAAATTCTGCCACAATAGGAATTTCAAAAGCAGAGATTTCAACCTACCAAAAGCCAAATGTAGAAATGATTCCAGAAAGCTCTCCAACCGCCATCTCCTACAAGGATCCCTTCTAGCGATTGTTTTAATTAAGTTAACAGGTCTTTTTCAATATGTAGGTTTTATTTCAGGTTAATAAAAAGTAAAAAGATTGTTTAGTTTACTAAGAGTCTAAGCCAACTTATATGTCAACTGTATACAAGGCAAAAGTAAAAACCAGACTCTTCAGATTTTCCAACAGATTATGATGTTAAAACAGTATGGTCTGGTGCCAGCATAAAGAGAGATCTGTGGGATAAAATCCAGAAACAGATCCATAGGTAAGGGTTTTTATATATGGCTCTGGTAGAGAGTCAGTTGCCTTCCAACATCCATCCTCTCTTCTTTACTAAGAGAACCCTATATTGTTGGTGGTAGAAACACATCTCTTGAAAAGACTTTTCTCTAACTTCTATTGTATAGGAATAAAATATAATGTGGGATTTTGGGAAAGTTTTCCTAAAGGGGCCTGATTCGGGTAGGAGGTATGCCATTTTGTTCTTTCTTTTCTTCTTCTTCCACTTTTCTGCCTGGAACTCCAACATGATGGCTAGAGTTGCAGCACCCACCTTGAGACCATGAGGAACAGACCAAGAGAATATCAGAGATATCAGGATACCTCAGCCCCCATATCCTCAAGCTACTGAACCAACGCCAGCAAACACCCACTTTGAATTCTTGTTATATGAGAAAAGTAAGCCCTTATATGTTTAAGTAACGTGCACTTTGAAAGATGACCGTAGGAAAAGGAAATGCTTAACTAACATATACATACGCACGTCCAGGAGCCAAATTAAATTTAAATCAGATTAACGTGGCTACTTACACAACAGTACCTTCCTATATATAGCCAAGTGCAAAATAATGTGTCTTAAATGATACTGAACTTCTCATCCATCTATATTTAGAGGCAGATGGAGGCTTTAGGTAAACATCTGAAGGAAAGCAGATGCCAAGATTTACCAAATTAACTCTGATGTTGGCAAGAACTGTGCAGTCTGCTCGCCATGCCTCAGTTAAGCACTCTTTAGCTTATGGCAAACCTCCTCTGTGTATGGTTTCTAGTCATAGGCAGGGGACAGGTCACATAATCCCTGAAGGTCACCTTGCAGGTGGGCTGTCTTCTTGAGAACGTGTTATGAACCACGGGACTTTGGAACCTGCTTTTCAACAAATAGCCATCAGTATCATGTAGATATCAACTCAACAAGTACCACGTTGAATAGTTCTGAGCCACCCCTGAATGTGCCCCTTTTCCCTCCAGTTGCTGCCTGACCCCATTCCTCTTCTTTCTGCCCCACACTGGACCCCCTCCATGTTACCTTCCTGCTTTACTTCTGTGTACATCATACAGGTTTAGAATTTAAAGCTAATGGTTCTGAACTGAAGTCCTGAGTCTGCTGCTAATAAGATGTCATTAACCTAGTAGCCTTCCGCCTCCTCATCTGTGAAAGAGGAACAAGGGCACTGACTCACATGGTTACCATGATGACTAAATGAGCTAATGCACTGGGCACATTTTGGCAGGAAAAACAGCCTGGCACAGGGCTGGATGATGGTAAGGGATCAAAAGCATTTGAAGCAGCCCAGTGTCATTGACCAGTGGCCATTCTGTAAACAAGGACTGGGCTTCAGCTTCAGCATGCTACGTGTACTCCCGCACTCAGACACCATCTCCAAAGGCAACAGCCATGGATTTCCGCTGGGTAGACTGGTGCAGAAACATCAAAGGCTTCCACGATTCTCATGGTCAAGGAAGAATCAGACAAGGGCCCACTTGTACTATTTTTACAATTTTTCTTCAGGTTTGACATATTTTCAAAATAAAAATGGATTTTTAAAAAAAGAGAATCACAGGGATAATGGGGAGAGGACAGAATGAAAGTGCTTTAAATCTCTGCCTCATATTAGGATTCAGGCAACACATTTTTAGTAGCACAGTTTTGAATATTTTTTAGGTCTAGTGTCATTGCTGTCTTCTTGCTATAACCTATACTTTCCAAGTATTATCTGGTTCACTTCTTTGTTGTAAAAATAACTTTTCTTGTTTCTTATTTATGAATTAGTTGATGAACATATTCTTTTTTTCTATTATGGTGGTGAAATATACATAACATACACCACTTTAGTCAATTTTAAGTGTACAGTTCAGCGGCATTAAGTACATTCATATTGTTGTGCAACCATCACCACGATCCGTCCACAGAACATGTTCATCTTCCCGAACTGAAACTCTATACAGATTAAACACTAACCCCACAGTCTCCTGCTTCTGCGCCCTGCCAACCACCATTCTACTTTCTGTCTCTACAAATTTGATTACTCTAGGCATCTGTATCATAGGCATCATACAATATTTGTCCAATATTTGACTGGCCTATTTTGCTTAACATGTCTTCGAGGTTCATCCATGTTGTAATGTGTGTCAAAATTTCTTTCCTTTTTAAGACTAAATAATATTCCATTGTATGTATACATTACATTTTAGTCATCCATTCATCTGTCAGTGGATACTTGCTTCACTTCCATCCTTTCAGCTATTGCGAATAATGCTGCTATGAACATGGGTGTACAAATACCTGTTTGAGTTCCTGCCCTCACTCTTTTGAGAATATCCCCTATATAAACCTTATGTTCTTAGATATCCAATTTCTATCCTGGTTGCCCATCCATCCCACAAACATTTACTGTGCGCTTGCCATGTGTCAGGGAGGCACTGTGTTAGATTCTGGAGAGATGCAACTAGAAACTCTACTGCCTGCAGAAATGCAGAGAGAAATAAACAGTGAGGTCCTAGGTAACTGATAACACAATCCAAGAAATCCCAGTTATTTTGTCACATTCACATTTGAATTTCTTTTCTATAGAAATTTTCCGGAAAAGACAAGTCACTAGCTAGCATTTGGAATTTTTTTTTTTTTTTTAATTCAGGGATTTTCTTGCCATGATGTTGAATTGATGTTCAATTCAACGATAGATGTTCGATTCAATGGTCAACATCAGTTGAAATGATGTTCTTCCTTTCTGAGGATCTCTTCTCCAGTTCTGCATCCCATCTTTCAGCTCTACAATCATTCTATTAATGTTTTTTTCACATTGTAACTTTGCAACCTAATTGGTGTCTACCTTGTGTATCATTCCATTTCTTTCTTCTGACACATCTGCCGTATATGTCTGTCTGAACTTGCCAGCCTCAGAGGAGGGCAAGAGGGTTGCTGGAAAGGCTAAAGGAAGAAGGAACCTGGTAGAAGGTGATGGCTGGGCAGAATGAGCTCCTCCTTGTTCCACTGAGGTAGAATGTGGGGCTGCAGAGAAAGGACACAGCACAAATATTGCAAATATGCTGCAGTGACACAGACAGCAGGAGAAGGAAGGAAAAAAGGAGCCTTGGAAAGCACAGGAACTCTGCGAGGTGTTGTTCCTTCTGGTCCTGGGCTGAACTGTCCACCCTCTGCTGCCGTCTGAACGAGCTGCTCTCGAGTGGACTGTCCAGATCTTGCAGATGACCATGAGAAATGTCAGGGCTTGCGGACTCTTGGAAACAGGTCTAACCTACCCAAGAGCAGACAGGCTGACTGGACAAGCCCGGGCACAGCCAAGAAGCAATTCTTGCCAAAGGGTCATCCTTGCCAGTTTTCCCCTTAACTAGATTAGAAGAAAGCCCAGAAGACCAACAAGAGAAGATGGGGTTGCACAGGGGAGGGAAATGAAAAGAACAGAAGAGCTGGAAGCACAGAAGATTCCTGGGGAAGGAGTTAAGAATATGCCACTCCAAAATATCCCGCTGTGATACTGACTTTTGAATTAAGGGTACTTGAAAAATAACAGGTACAAGACCATTCTGCCCTTCGTGCTGTTTCTTAAAAGCAGGAGATGAAATCCTTATGTGAAATGAGAATGCTGACAGTCAGTCTCCTTAACAGTCTTGTCAAGGACAGAAAGTTGTGGCCGAGAAAAATTTGTACAAACTTTGTTATACAACCCTTATCCTCCTATCCGCTTCTCCCAGTTAACTACCCTAGTCCAGGCCTCTTTTTGCCTTGCTACATTTTCATAATTTCCTACTCTTTCTCCAATCCACTATATAAGTGTTCGATTCTCACTGCATCTCTGGGGCTTCATTTCCTTATGAGGGTTCCCCTGTCCCATAAAACTTATATTAAATAAATGTGTGTGCTTTTCTCCTGTTGATATTTCTTATGCCAAGTTAATTCTCAGGCCCAGCTGAAAAACTGTAAGAGTGTAGAGGCAAATTTTTGCTTTCCTACAATAGAGATTTACTTGAGACTATAGAGAGCTTTATTATCACCAGGTGCTTTTTCAATTTTATTTATCTATTGTTGATTTGCTTACTACGGCAGGGCAGCACATGGCATCAAAAGAGGTTTGGAAGCATTTTGGAGCATCTTGGAGGAGGAGAGCGGTTGGATTTTATTGAGATGTTGCGGTTTGGTGTAAGGCTGGAATTTTACTGTGGGTGGGGTTTGGGGGAGGCTTGACTAGGATTGGATAAGGATCATGATATAACAGTTTAGGACTCTAGGTAATTTTTCATGCTCTAGAAACCATGGCTAAAAGCACTCCTGCCACAGAGTTGTTCTGCCTTTTGCCTTTAAAAATGATTTTCTGCAATTATATTACCTAATTGTACTCCTTTAAGAATCATGTATGAGCAACATTTTAGGTTTTTTTTTAAATTAAATAACCTGAATCTCTTGGTTAAATCTAGACTTTAGCACAAAACTCTTAGGTTTTAGAGCTTGGGGGAGGTAGGTAAAGCAGAGAGAAATTACAAGGCACAATTTTTGCTTCCTATTATTTTGAAGCTTCTGAATTCATCTTAATCTGACTATAAATAAACTGAAACTTACCTTTGTGTCACCTCCAATGAAAACCCCAGGCTGATGGTATAGACAGCATAGGGAAAGGAGCATCACCGTCAGTTACTGAGGAGGTGCTATAGATGTCTGTACTGGGACAGAGACCGAGGATGCAGTTCTAGAACATGGGCCCTATAAAGAGAAACCATGTGCGGGAGGACTTTAGAACAACAGTCATTTAAATGCAAACAATGATGGGACTGATGACAACTATTCCTCTGACGTTAACCCAGAAGGATTGCAAAAGATGCTACGTTTTTGAGCCTCATTAACTGTGAGGAAGGCCTCTAACAAAGATGCTCACGTTATTATTAACTCCTCAACCAGGATATCAGTAGCCAAATTGGCAAAGGACACAAAGGTGAGACTCAGCTTATATGGAAAATAACAGAAACAGGAACCAAGCAGATTACTTGGATCTAGTAAGATGAATTTTAACAGAGAAAAGTACAAAACTAACATGTGCAAAAAATTAACTGTATTTGTTAATGGAGAAACGTGGTTCATGGAGAATTGTGGTTTGCGGAGAAACGTGGTTGGACAGGAGCATCTCTAGAGGATAGTTTAGCGTTTTGGCTGACCGTACGTTTGGCATGAGTCACAGTTTGGTTCGAGACTGTCAAAAGAAAACAAAATGCAGCAAAACAAAAACAAAACCAAAACCACCGTGGTCCTGGACAGCATGCAAACCACAAAGCTGCAGAATGAGACAGCTGAATGCAGACTGCGAATCCCTGTTTCTATGAATAGTACCACCCAAAGAGGAAAGCATTTCCACAGTTTAGACCTTGGGACAGAGGAAGGGACCACCCCACTCTGCTCTGTCCTGAGCAGACACCCTGAGAAATGAGTTTGTGTCTGGCTACACCCGTCTGCTGGAATCATAACTGATGGAAGTTAAGCAGCCCAGTGAGAAGCTAGCGACCACAAGAGGGACGTGGAAAGGCTAAGGCTGAAGAAGTAACGACTCAATAGAGGAGTGAAAGCTGGCTCTAAATATTTAAAGAACTTATTAAAGCACAAATTGCTGAGCCTCACAGGTTCCCAGGGGATGCTGACGTAGATGGTCCTGAGGCCACACTTTGAGAACCGCTGCTCTAAGTAACAAAATTGTAGTTTTTTTTTTAATACTCTGTAGTTCTAAGATTCCACTAAGACCCGATGGCCTGTTTCTCAGTAAATCCACATTGGGAAAAATTTACTGGTTTTGAAGCCTCACACATTTGTGGTTAAGATTATGTTCTTTCTAACATTTCATATCGCTTAGCAGAAGTTCAATCTTTCCTTTATGCCCCTTAGTGTTTCTTATTAGTTCAGCTTCGTAAAGCAGACTTCTGTTTCTGCTTCATTTTCTGTAATCTTTATATAGTAGACATTTTTCCTCTGGTCTTCCACTTTGCCTGTATTTTTCTGTTATGTTCAGCAGATCAAGCTTCATAACATACTAAGTTGTGAGCTACCTTTATCAAATGATATCTGGCTCCCCACATCTACAATAGTAAATACTGATCCAATCCTGTCTCTAAATGCCCACACTGAGCCCACCATCCCAGAGATCTATTAGGATGGAAACGGCTGCATTCAATTCCTGATTAATTTTCTTTTCTCTTATATACTTGAAGCTTCAGTCTTTAGATCTCACTAGAAAATTACAAGCATATGGGAATGCATGTAAATGACATGCAAAGTAATGCAAATTAATACAAAACATACATCTCTAAATTGCTTGAGAAAAGTCTATAAGCCTCAATGTTGATGTTATTTGCTTTGCTTCACTACACTCTGGCAAGCAGTGACTGGATCCTTTTATTACAGTTAATTTTATACAGCATCAAACACCTGACACTTGTTGACACATTAAGTGGAAGATGCCTTGCCTGTGAGTCAGGCAAATGGGACCCTGGCCTTAACGTAGCCACAGTTTGGCTGTATGGCCTTGGACAGGTTCTCAACATTCTCTAGGTTTCAGATTCTACAACCAGAAATGATTGAAATGGCATCATGATAATAAAACCGCCAGGACTAAGGTTTACTGAGCACTTACTATGTGCTAGGCATAAGGCACACATGATGTACACATTGTGCTTGCATAATGCACACAGGCAATCCTTACAACAGCCCACAAGGAGGTGCTGTAGAGCACGTACCCCTTAGGTGTGGTGTCATTTCAGAGACCAGGAAACACAGACAGGAAGGTCAGGAAGGTTGGGCCTGGTCCTAAGCTAGCGAGTGACAGAGTCAGATCCAGGAGCTCAGCAGTCTCACTGTAGAGGCCTTGCTCTTAGCCATGCTGCACCTCTGTAGCGTGATTATCATCCATGTTTCTCCTAAACATTACATTTGTATGATCTGTGAAGTAAATCACTCACAGTCATACGGTAAAACAGTTTCTATAAGATGTTGATAGCTTGTATTATATAAGCTTGATATCAAAATACCATCACAATCCAAGGGGGAGGGGATCCAGACATCCTGTGTGTTCAGCTTCTCTTTCTAACTCACTGCATCACATTCCCATGTCTAAGGCTCCCTCATCTTAAAGTACCTAGCCCTCTGTCCCACCTCTCACTCTGGGAGCAGCTTCCGGTCCTCAGCCACCATCGCCTCGCCCCCGACCCCATCCACCCCAGGATTCAGACCCCAGCCCTGGTACAGATGACCACCATCTTTGGAGAGTCAGCCAGCGAGTGTGCTATGTGGCCACTTGGGAAGCCATTCCACTCGGGAGCCTCAAAAGCTGCCCAGACTCAATAAAACCAAACTTGTCTTTCCTCCTCCCATGTTCCCTGTTTCTGTAAATAGCAGCACCCCAGCTTAGAGGGAGTCACGCTGCATTCTCACACCCTACACAAAACTCAGCCCCAAGTCACTCCACAGCCAGCCTTGAATCTGCCCACTGTGTCATCCCTACTGGCACGACCTCAGCCTCAACTGCCAGGCTTCCTGCACCCTCTGAGCCAGCCCTGTCTACTTACGGGCTCCTCACGTCCATTCTCCACGCCGCAGCTGGAGTTTTGTTTTGTTTTTAATCCATATCTCATCTGCATACTATCAGGTGTGAAACTGTCCTGAGGATCCACTCGCCACAATGCCCCTTGGCACCACCTGGCCCTGGTACCTGCTGGCCTCCCCGGTGCCATTCTCCATCCTCCCCTCAGGTCATACTGAACCTGTCTTTTCTTCCAACTCTCAGGCTCTCCTCTCCTCTGGTCTCAGCACACACCATTCCCTTGGGTGGGAATATTCCCCTTTCTCACCTCTCCCGTCCCCCACGGCTGCTTAGTTTACACAGCTCCTACTCATCCTCAGCCCACCTTCAATCTCCCCAGCAAGGCCTCCTGCCTCAGCACAGATGCAGTGAGCTGCATGCAGCACATCCGCGCCTCACAGCAGCCAATGTGCCTGGCTCACAGCCAGTGCTCAACACAGGTGGACTGAAGAACTCACTTGTCAGCCTTGCTTTGCTGATTTTTACTGTCTCACTGCTTTTTCCCACCTTGTAGCCTAAGAAGGAAATCCCCTGAAGCTGACTCCGTTTTACCTCTCCTATGTGGTGCTGTGATAAGCCTCAGGTCACCAGGTCATGCTCCCAGCACCGTGGGTCAAGGGTGAGGCAGAAACAGCACCGTCAGGTACAGGGCCCTCTACCTGCTCTCTCTCCCCCTCCCTTCCTGGAAAACCACCATAGGTCAAAGTCAGTTTGGGAAGCACCTGTATTTAAGGCCTGCTTATCTTGAAGGCACTAGGCCAGGTGCCATAAAGTGCCAACTCTGACTGATTGCCCGACTATGCCATTCACCCCTACCTACCTCTGTGCAGGAGATGTGACATTTAGCAAATCAGTATAAACTTTTTCCCCCAAAGAAAAGAGTATAAACCTTCTCATCCCACCACCACCCCACAGCAGGAAACTCCTTTCAGTACCCCCCCAGAGAAAATTCAGCGGCCACACAATTCCTTGGCTATTGTTTCTCTCCTGATACCAGAAAGAGATAAATCAACAACATCTTTAATTGGTCATTTCTCTCACAAAATTGGATCCTTAGAAAGTGCAACATAGGATATGCTCTCTATAATGATTCACTTTTAAAGATTTTACTTCCTTAAGACACTATCAACAAAAGCTGTCAGAATGAACTATTAGTTTCTAGAATGTTTTAGGCTTATTGATGATTTAATAGGGGCATGTTTTATGAATGCAAGATCAAAAAGGGCGACTTATGTCTACTCACATGAGACAATTAAATGCATTATATTATCCCCAACTCTGTTAATCTTCTGGTTTGCTGTTCTTCCATTATTAAAGACTTAAAAAAAAAAAAAAAAAAGAAAGAAAAAAAGAAGAAAAAAAGGAATTTAAAAAGTGCCCCAAGGCCAATATCGCCTCTCTGCCTGCCCAGCAAGGGAACAATATGCTGTTTCTCAGGCTACGTGACTCGGAAAACTTACCCGTCAGGGAAAGCTGAGTCCTTAAAATTACAGAACACCCACTCGCCCCGTTTGCCTAGCACTGTTTCCTACGTGCAGACTGCTAATGGACTCGAGCGTCCAGTTTCTCGGCTCGGATCCCAGAGGCTCCCGACCCTCTGTGGTAGGCACCGCCACCTCTCAGGGGGACGATCCCGGCCCGCTCTGCGGCACAAAAACTTGACCTTAAAAAGCGCAGAAGCTCGTCTCTGGGAAGGGCGCGGCCTGGGAGGCGCGGCCCGCAGCTTCCGCCCCCAAAGAACGACTCGGAGGCCCCCTCCAGCCCCGGTTGCCCTGGCGCAGAAGCCGCGGGAGCAGTCCTTTCACGCGCCCCGCGTCCCTGTCCCGAAGCCCAGGGGCGGGGGCTCGGGCAGCATCGCTCGTCCCCGCTGGTCCAGGGCTGCGGAGAAGCTGCAGGAGGCTCTGAAAAGCGAGCGTCGGGAAGCCGGGCTCAGCAGTTCCCCCGGGCCCCCTGCGCCCCGCAGCAGCGCGGGCCAGGCTGCGCAGCGCTGGGCCCCGAGGGGCCAGGACGGCGGGATGCCCTCGCTCCCGGCAAGGGAGCGCCCACGAGCCGCGTTCTTGGCACTTGGGGAGAGTCCCGGGAAAGCCCGGCGCTGGCGCGCCTGCGACTCCAGCCTGGCGGCTCCGCTCCGCCCGCGAGCCCAGGAAGCCGGCGCCGCGGCCCGCGTCCGTTATCCAGGACACACTCCGCGCCTGCCACCCGCCGCCCTTTCCCAGCGCTGGCCTCGGGGAACTTCCCCGCGTCCGGCCGCGGACGGCGGCTGCTGCGGGAGCCGCGAAGTTGCGGCTTCTGCTAGGCGCGCGTGCGCGCCGAGTAGCCCACCTGGCCCGCGACGCTGTGTCCGCCCGCCGCGCGCTCTGGTCGGCCCCGGGGTTACCGCAGGCGCAGGGAGAGGCCGGGGTTCAGCCCAGGTCCCCGCGCGGCTCCGCGAGGGCGCCCCCGCCTGCCGCCTGGAGAGGGACGCGGCGCCGAAGTTTTCCCCGGCGGGAAAACGAAAGTCGTGAGGAGCAGAGGATCTGGGCGTCCCGGCCACCCCCGGGCGGAGACGAGGCTGAGACCGGGCTAACATCTCCAGCCCCGGGCGACCCTCGCTCGCCAGCGTGGCCAAGTCGACTTACGAGAAGGAGCGGCGCAGCCCCGAACGCGGGTCCGCGAGGCTGCGGAGGCCGCCCCGGCGGGGGCCGCGGGCTGCGCTCTGGGCTCCCAGGCTCTCCGCGGCGGCTTGCTCTCGCACTGCCCCTCCGTCGCCCTGCTGGGGAGCCGTTCTCTCCCGGCCCAGGGTGGGAGAGCGCTGAGCGGCCCCCGTGACGTGCGGCGAAAGGAGGAGCACCGCCGCCGCGCTCCCGCAGAGGGAGCTCCCTGCCCTGCGCTCCCGGTCCCCGCGCCGCGCTTCGGACAAAGTTCCCAGGCGCTCGCGGTGATCTCGGCTCTCCGCCGCTGCCCGGAGCGTCATCCACCTTCGGTTCCCTCCCACATTAGACAAGAAATCTGAGGTCAGGAGAGATAAGTAACTTGCCCAAAGTCGCTCAGAAGGCAGTGACAAAGCAAACTCACATCTGCGGCTCTTTTTTTCCCCCTGAACTCCGGGCTCTGCGGAGGCTCGGGCCCTGCGGGAGTCGCCCAACCAGACAGAAGGCAGCTCGCTCTCATGGGTAAGACGAAGAGTGTCTCACGCAGCCGCGAGAAATATTATCAGCAGCGTGGGAAGGTGGAGCTTTTTGCCCAATAACTAGAGTGCAAAGTTGTTTTTCAAACGGTGCCTACATGCCAAATCGGTTTGCTTTTTATCCTTAAGCGAGGGTGAGGGTGGCGGCTGTGCGGACGTCAATCGGGATCACCAAATAAGTGCGCTGGAAAGAAAGCACACAGCTACTTAATCAATTGGCCATCAAGGACTCGGCCTTCCGAGCGGGTTCTTGTGAATGTGCTAACCTTGTAAAGCGGGCGCGCCACGCTCTGCTTGCTATTTACGCACTTCCAGGAGTCTCCCGCCAGGCTCCACGTCCTTTCGGGGCCGGGAGCTCCCAGGGCTTGCCTTTCAGGGCAGGGAGTGGCACCAGACAAGTCAATCCCAGTCGGTTTGTTCCTTCCTCCTTGGTCAACCAGTGTTGACTGAGGGCCTGCAATGTGCATGGCTGTTGGATGGGGAGCTGAGTCGGTAGGACCTAGGACCCAGTGAATCTCAAAGAGGGAGTGTCACATGGGTCCCCATATAGTTTACTCTCAGAATCTGGAATCTGCCCAAAGCAGTAGAGAGACTCTGAGTCTACCCCAACCCCCACGCCTTTTTAAAAACTCCCTGTGCTCAGAGAGCAAGTGTTTTAATATTCGTTTTACAGACTTACTTTCAAGCAAATGGCCAACTTTGCCTTCACTTCCTCCCCGTGGGACCACCTCTTTCTGGAATAATAATTTACACTTCCTGGGTCTCCCTCATTTGCACATGATGATGGTGATAGTCATGATGGTAAAAACAACTAAGGCTTCTATTATCCACCCTGTGCACTGTTCTAAGCCATTTATGCAGATTAACTCTTTCAATCCTCACAACTTTATGAGGGAGGTGCTATTTTAATTCTGATTTTACGGATGATGAGAGGGAGGCAGGTGAGGTGAAATAACTTGCCGGTAAGTGGGTGGTCTGTCTGGTGTCCATTCTCTCAACCACTGAGGTCTCCAAGACTGGAATTCAAAGGGACCATCAGCCATCATTAACCACAGCTTACACATCTCAAACAAGCCATGCTAGGAAATACATGCACTTCCTCCCAAAGAGGTGAATTTTACTATTTTGCGTATATCATGTCATAAAGTGGATATCCATTCACTCACTTGCTCCTCTATTTCCAACTTCCAAGTCAACTATTTTGTCCTAAAGCAAACTATTTCTTAAAAACCTATTCATCATAAAGTTTGCAATTTTTGTTTTGGATTGTTTTATACGCTCAGACCATACCCAGCTGTTTCCCTCTCCTTTCTACTCACAGCCTTGTTATGCTCTTTTTTTTTTTTTTTTTTTTTTTTTTTGGTGAGACAGAGTTGCTCTGTAGTCCAAGCTGGAGTGAGCATGCCACACTGTAAGCATGCTCACTGCGCTCAGCATTCCTGTATTGTTCTTCTAGGACTGCCTAACAAATATCCAGGCAATCTCGGCTCACTGCAACATCCACCTGCTGGGTTCAAGCGATTTTCCTGCCTGAACCTCCTGAGTAGCTGGGACTACAGGTGCACACTAGCACATCCAGCTAATTTTTGTATTTTTGGTGGAAACAGGGTTTCACCATATTGGCCAGGCTGGTCTTGAACTCTGGACCTTGTGATCCACCTGCCTCGGCCTCCCAAAGTGCTGGGATTACAGGTGTGAGCCACTACGCCTGGCCAAGTTACTCTCTTTCATCCCTTAAAACCTTGTAACCAGCCCTGCGGGTCTTCTGAAAGTGGGTTGCCCAAAGATGGTAGTGGCCCCAGAATGGTCTCTGCCACACTGTAAGCATGCTCATTGCACTCAGCATTCCTGTATTATTCTCCTAGGACTGCCTAACAAATACCACAGACTGCACGACTTAAAACAACAGAAACGTATTTCCTTACAGCTCTGGAGGCTGGAAGCCTGAAATCAATGTGTTAGCAGGCTGGGATCCCACTGTGCCCCTTCCTAGCTTCTGGTGGTTGCTGGTAATTCCTGGCATTCCTTGGCTTGCAGCTGCATCACTCCGGTCTCTGACCTTTTCCTGTGTCTCCTGTGCGAACACATTTCCCTCTTCTTTAAGGACACCAGTCATTGCACTTAGGGCCCACCCTAATCTAGTATGACCTCATTTTAACTTGATTACTTGGCAAAAACCCTATTTCCAAATAAGGTCACTTACACAGGTTCCAGGTAGACATGAATTTTCAGAGAATGCTGTTTAACCCGGTGCAGTCTCCAAAAGTCATTTAATAAAATGACAGTTAATAAAAACATATTGCCTGAGCTAAGGATGCAAAGAGGTGTAAGTCACAGCCCCTGCCCTCCAAGAAACTCTAGTTACAGAGGTAGTCCTTGCACTGAGAACATAAAGACTGGAGTCACTAAGAGCCAACTAACTGGAGCCAAATGACAATCTGGGGACCAAGTGGCAGCTATACACAAGGAATTAATTCAGCCAAAGGGGAACAGTCACTGAGGATACGGTTCTAGGACTGCACTCAAAGGTGAGGGTGATTGAAACACATCTATGAGGGAAAAATTGAAAAAGCAAAGAGAAATAAGGAGAGCTTATCAGAAACACAGCTCCAAGGGGAAGAGTGTGCCTGGCAGAATTTTACTTCTTGAGTTTCATGTAGAAATGAAAGACTGAAGGGATGCAAATACCTATCATACTGAGTATAAGAACATGGTGAATTACTTTTACTGTACTAATAGCATGCTGTAATGCCATAGCAATTAGCCTGCTTTAAAGTGCTCTCTTCACTGGGCACAGTGGCTCATGCCTGTAATCCCAGTACTTTGGAAGGCCAAGGTGGGAGGATCACTTGAGGTCAGGAGTTTGAGACCAAGCTGGCCAACATGGCAAAACCCAGTCTCTAGTGAAAATACAATAATTAGCCCGTGTGGGGGCGGGCACCTGTAATCCCAGCTACTTGGGAGGTTGAGGCAAGAGAATCGCTTGAACCCGGGAGGCGGATGTTGCAGTGAGCTGAGATCACGCCACTGCACTCCAGCCTGGGTGACAGAGTGAGACTCCTTCTAAAAAAAAAAAAAGTGCTCTCTTCTTTCAGTAATATCATTTGATCTTTATGACAATCCTGGGTGTCATCAGAGACAAGGACATCATATTTTATAACCAAGTATCCCAAGGCTCAAACAATGAAGTAACTTGCACAGGTCAAACAGCAAATCATTTGTAGAGTTGGTATGAAGCACATTTGCCTGGATATTCCTCAGTTAGGAATGTCCCCATGATGTCGGCTCATGGGCCAGCCTTCCAGTATTGATTGCTTTGTTTTTGGTCCAAAGAAAGCGTTTAAAGAAAAAGAGAATCCTGCAAGAAATGGAAAGTTTTTCTAAAAGCTACGTGAATCTCAAACTGGAATTGTGAAAAATCTTCCCCAGACATCTGAACTGGTTTCACTAAACCTTCTGAGGATTTGCAAGTGTATTGAAGTCTCCTTTAGGCCTTCAGAGACTTAATAGTATCTAGTGGGCTTCTGCAGAACTTCGCTGATTATCCTAAAGAAATAGGGGTTGAATGACACTTTGGGGGCACTCAGAACACGAGAAGTTGAGGGGAAGCTGAGTAAAAAACAAGAAATTACATTACAGGATGGTATGCCAGCAGAAATTGACAATTAAAACTCAGTATCTGATCTCACCATTGTGTAAAGTTATACACAGACGACCAGATCTTGGCATGTTTTGAAAACTTCTGATAAGAATCTGCAACTATGACTAGCAACTGAAAGCAAGCAGGAAGTCTAGTGTTGGACTGAGTATCTGATGATTTAATGTGTTTCCCTGGATTTTCCTTTTCTTAGCAAGCAGGTAACTTGCTGAATCTTCTGCTGGCTGTCTTTAAAAGTATATTTAAGCTTGAAATGCTTTTGATTCTAGTGTGATTCATTGAGTCTTGGTTGTGCATAGTGCTACACTGGTTGCTATGGGAAAGTACAAAAATATAAAAGACAGTTCCTGACCAAAAGAAAATCCCATCTAATTTAGGACACATGAGACATATAGAATAAAAATTATATAAGTGTGTTTGCAATGGAATTTGTAAGCAGTTATTACTCAGTTCTCTGTTCAGATGTGACTTTTTGAAAACAGGACCTCCTTGGCTACGCTTTTTAGAGCAATGGCCTGTCCCACCTCCACATCACCTGTTGGCCTTTTTCCTGCTCTGTGGTCTTTATAACACTTATTACTATCTGAAATTAAATTGTTGTTTGTTTACTCTGCTCCTAGACATACTATCTCTGAGGGCATGAGCTTTGTCTTATTCTCTGCTGTATTCCTAGCACCTGAAGAAATGTTGGGAACATAGTAGGTGCTCATTAAATGGTTGTTAAATACATGAATAAAATACATATTAACCAACTGAAAATGGACCAGCATAACTTGGATTAATGCTCCTCACATTTGCCTGATAAGACTCACCTAGGCATTTGGAAAAAAATTTGCTGCAGGTTCTGATTCAGTAAGCCTAGAGTGGGGCTCAGGAATCTATAGTTTTAAGACACATCCCAGGTATTTCTTTTAATAGGACTGTCTGGGAAACATGCATTACTACAGTAATTGAGGGTGGGAAAGAAAAGTGAACTGATAACAGCAGGTTGCAGAGGTCAGTGGCTGCTCATTGCAGTTATCTGGAGGAGGTTTTAAAAATACTGATACCTACTCCAGACCTGTGAAATTAGAATCTTTTAGGTGGGGGCAGACTTGGGCAGGGTATTAAAGCCCAAGGCAGAGCCCTCATGGTGTAATCACCTCGGAAGCATTCCACCTCTCAACACTGTTGCACTGAGGATTAAGTTTCCAATACATGAACTTTGGGGAACACATTCAAACCCTATTCCCTGGGACTGCTGATGCCCAGACTCATTCGCAAAGATTCTGCTGTATTGGATATAAGGGAGGTGTTTTTTTGTTTTTTGTTTTTTTCGGGGTGTGTGTGTGTGTGTGTGTGTGTGTGTGTGTGTATGTGTGTGTGGCAGAGAGGAGAAAGAGAGAGAGAGATGCAGCAGTGTTGCTAATCAGAGGTTTAGAAAGAAAGAGGAGAGTCTGGCCCGTATAATCTTCATAATAACAACAGCTATCGTTTATTGAGCAGTCACTGTGTAACAGCCACTGTGATGCCTGCTTTGCACAGACTACCTCATTTAATCCCCCACAAAAACTGTAGGAGGGAGGCACATTGGCAGCCCCATTTACAGACATATGATGAGACTGGGGAGGATTACAAGGTTCTATGACTAGGGATTGGTAGAGCTGGGATGTCAGCCTAGAACCTATACTCATATCCTCTGTCCTATACTGCTTCCTCAGCCAAAAACAGGTCTGAAGAGAATGTCAACAAGGAGAAATTCTCTGTGGTAGAGGTCACGTCCAGTCATTTTAAGCTGTTTGCTGTGCTGTGTTGTGCTATAATTCTTTCCTCTTTGCCAGCAAGCCTTAAGCAAAGCTTGTTCCACATCAGCTGGCATGGGTGGTGCTGTGGGGAAAAAGAAACCAGGTGGGGTGAGGTTAGCATAAGGCAGAAGGATGGAGAAGGTGGTGACAGCACTAGAGACTGACAGCAATGCCCAGGAACCAACCTGGCGGGCAGGCTGATGGAGAGTTTCATAGAAAAGTAATCATAGTGGGAGAATGTAACTTCTTGGGAAAATGTAGAGAAATGGGGTAGAGGTACTAAAAGTGGGGTGTTAGTGGACTGCGAGGCCCAAGTTATCCCACAGGGCTTCTAAAGGAAAAGACGGTCCACAATTCCAGAGGGCTAGGGCCTCTTTGGGCTTGCATTACTACATATAAAGTTATTTGTGGCACAGAGCTGGGCTCTTCTAAATTTTACTGTCTTTTTTTTTATTTATCCTGGATTTTGGGTGGGGACTAAGACACATTTTCTTAAACCTTTTCATTTCCATCATCAGCGTTTCTTTTGGGGCCATTTTTACACAAAGGAACAGTTTTGACTTTGCTCTATTTAATCATTTCATAACAGTTACTGTGTAGGCAATAAGGAACAGAGAACAAAAAAGCTATGCTGAGATAAAGATGTGAGGTGACTGGTGAGGCTCACCCACCAGCTAGGCAACTCGCCTTACCACTTCCTTGCCTCCAGCTTTGAAGGATAAAATACAACCTCATATCTCAGCCGAACTGCCCTACGTCATGGAACTTTAAGATGTCTTGTGAACAGCCAAAAACATAAATGTTAACTGCTTTTAACTTTTAGAAGTACCAGTATTGACATTACAGCTTCAAATGTTTGCATCTACCATTCCTACTTTAAAGCCTAAAAAGCATCGTAGCCCAAATGAAAAAAATAGCAACTTAAAAATATGCCCAGAAATTGCGAAGTTAATCACAAATCCTGAACTAGGGGCTAAAGTCTGAGGCAAGTTGATTTGCCATGGCCTCAAATTCTGTTCCTCTTATTTATATGGTTAAAAAAAAATTAGGGACATAAGAACATTAAAATAAAGTTTAAGGAGAAATGAATCACATTTCTTGGCTTTCACATGTTAAGAAAGATATGTCCCTGGTTTCTTTAAAATAGCCTTCAACAAAATGAGATGAGAAAAAAATAGGAGAGGGACTCCAAAGAAACACATGCAGAGCTGTTGTGCTCTTGGCCTTCAACAGCACAGAAAATCCAAAGGGACTTAAAATCCAGGCCCACTGGGCACATACATTCACTTAAAAGCAACAAGATAGTTCCCAGTGCACACTGAATTTGAGAAATATCTCAAACGGAATAAGCTTTGAATAAAGCTGGGGTTTTTTGGTTTTTGTTTTTGTTTGTTGTTTGTTTGTTTGTTTGTTTTTTACCTGGAATGCCCTAGATTGAAAAACAGAGAGACTCAGAGCAGGTACTAATGTGTTTATATTAGAACTTATCAGTGAGACTTCTGCATTTCATTTTCTCAGTGAGTTTATGTTTATCTTTTTAGAGACATGGTCTTTGTCACCCATGCCAGAGGGCAGTGGTGCAATCATAGTTCACTGTAACCTCAAATTCCTGGGCTCAAGTGATCCTTCTCCTTTAGCTTCCCAAAGGGTTGAAATTACAGGCGTGGTCCACCAAGCTTGGCCCTCAATGAGTATTTCTGTCTGCCCTATCTGCCTTTCATTCATTCAAAGGGAGCAAAAGTTGACTTCCCCAGCATGTATAAGTGGAAGGAATCAATAGGGCTACCATTACTCAGAATGAGTAATGTTTTAATAATTTAACATATATTTTGAGGTAGATACTTTTGGTTGAGCAAGAGACTAAAAGCATGAGCTCTGATGCCAGATGACCAGGTTTGAATCCCTGCTCCACCACCTGGTAGCTGCTGTGTGTTCACATTACTTCATCCTGCACCGCTACCTCATGTGCAAAATGGGGATAATCATAATCTCCTACCTTTTAAGTTGTAGTGAGGATTAAATGAGTTAATACATAAAAGGTGCTTATAACAATGACTGGTATATATAAGTGCTCAATAAATATTAGCTCTTACCCCAATCTCCTCCATCCTCCCTCACCCATTTTGTTTCTGTTTGCTCATTTATTTTTTTAACTGGCAGAGTCTGGAATTTGTACAGCAGACTGCTTACCCGTACATGTCCTTGTACTTCTCTCAACCAATTAAGGTAACACCACTTCCCTGGCTAGAGAGGAATGGTAGGTGGTACAATTCTGGTCAATGAGATACAAGTTTCCTGGGGTTAGGGTGTGTTCAGGGAAGATTTCTTTCCAAAATAAATATCTTGGAAAAAATGTCTAATTCCTTATCCTAATGATGCTGTTTCTACATGTATAACGACCTGTAACAGCACAGCCATGTTGGCACTGTGAAGAGACGAAGAAGAACGGTGAAAACAATAATGACATTGTTGAATTGAAGAATTAATCAACCCTGAAGTTACTGCCTCTGGATCTGTTAAATGAAATGATAAATTTTCCTTCTTGCTTAAGCCATTTTGAGTAGGGTTTTCTGTTATTGTATCTGAAAACACTAACTGGTTGATATTTCTCAAACACCTACTATGTTCAAGATATTTTATAGGAAATATAAAGTGTAAAACCCTGAACCTGATCTCAATAGATTTTCCAGATACATGAGGTAGATAAACCATAAAAAGAAAACTAATAATGTCAGTGATATGGTTTGGATCTGTGTCCCCACCCAAATCTCATATTCAATTGTAATCCCCAGTGTTGGAGGTGGGGCCTGGTAGGAGGTGATGGGATCATGGGGGTGGTTTCTAATGGTTTAGCACCATCCCCCTAATGCTGTTCTCGTGATAGAGTTCTCATGTCTGGTTGTTTAAAAGTGTGTGGCACATCCCCCCACTTCCTCCTGCTCCCACCACATAAGACATGCCTGGTTACCCTTTGCCTTCTGCCATGATTATAAGTTTCCTGAGGCCTCCCCAGAAGCCAAGCAGATGCCAGCATCATGCTTCCTGTACAGCCTGCGGAAACGTAAGCCAATTAAACCTCTTTTCTTTATAAATTACCAAGTCTCGGTTATTTATTTATTGCAATGTGAGAACAGTCTGATATAGCCATGAAGTAAATGTTAAGTGGTTGGATTGGGATGGTCTGAGAAAGCAACATAGATGGTCATATCTGAGGAGAGGCCTCAAAGAATAAGAAAAACATAAATGGGCAGAGAGAGGAGGGAACATTCTAAGTAGGGGAAACAGTGTAAACAAATGTAGGGGAGAGTTAGGGATTAGTTTGCTAGGGTTGCCATAACAAAATACCACAAAATGGTAGCTTCAAACAAGTTTATTTCTCATAGTTCTGGAGGTGTGAAATCCAAGGTCAGAATGTCCACATGGTTGATTTCATTCTGAGGCCTCTCTCCCTGGTTTGTAAATGACTGCCTTTTTGTTGTGTCCTCACATGATCTTTTACCTGTGTGTGTGTATCCCTGGTGTTCCTTTGTGTGTCCCAATTTTTTCTTCTTATATGGATATCAGTTAGATTGGATTAGAGCCCACCCCGATGACCTTATTATAATTTAATCTTATCTTTAAAATACAGTCCCAATTTGAGGTACTAGGGGTTAGGATTTCAAAATACGAATTTTTGGGGTACACAATTCAGCCTATAACAGAGATGAAAAGGGAGTTTAAGGTCAAAGGTTAGAAAGTATTGGGAGGTAAAGTTGAAAGGTTATGTTAGGGCCAGATAGTTAGGTAATATTGAATACTGGGTCTAGGGTTTACTTTTGCAGCAGCAGGGAAACAACATAGATCTTTAAGAAGAAGAATTTGGCAGAAGTGTATCACAGGTGTATAGTAAGAGAAAGAGTGGGAGTATGAAAAATGGGTTAGGATTGCTATTGCATATAGTCCAGACAGGCACTGGTAAGAACTGAACTCAGGAGAGGAAGTTGAAGGGATTGATGAAAGAGAAACTGAGAAGAAAAAGACAAGATGTATGTTTTAGTCTGTTTTCTGTTGCTATAACTGAGTACCTGAGACTGGGCTATTTATAAAGAAAATAAATTTGGTTTTTATTGTTCTGGAGGCTAGGAAATCCATGGTCTCAGGGCCACATCTGATGAGAGCCTTCTTGCTGGTGGGGACTCTCTGGCTCACTGCCCGAGGCAGTGCAGGGCATCATCACAAGGCGGGGGAAATGACCAGAGAGAGCCAACCTGGCTTGTTATACAGAACCACTTTTGTGATAATTAACCCACTCCCATAATAACCCATTAATCCATTAACTCATGAAAAAAATTAATCAATTTATTATTCATGAGGCCTGGCCCTCATGACCCAGTCATTTTTTTTTTTTTTTTTTTTTTTTTTAAGAGGGAGTCTTGCTCTGTTGCCCAGGTTGCTCACTGCAAGCTCCGCCTCCCGGGTTTACGCCATTCTCCTGCCTCAGCCTCCCAAGTAGCTGGGACTACAGGCACCCACCACCACACCTCGCTAATTTTTTGCATTTTTAGTAGAGATGGGTTTCACTGTGTTAGCCAGGATGATCTCGATCTCCTGACCTCGTGATCGGCCCACCTCAGCGACCCAGTCATTTCTTAAAGGCTCCATCTCCCACCACTGCTACATTGGGGATTAAGTTTCAACATGAGTTTCAGAGGGAACCACCAAGCCATAGCAGTGTATGTTTAGAATTTTCCAATAATCAAGCCAGTGGAAGCTGTGCCATAATAATTCAGCTTGTAAAAAAAAGAAGTATTATCATTTAGGGTTGTGAGGCCTGGAACATAGGGGTTCCAGCTTTCTAACACTGAGGACTACCTGTTTGAAAAGGAATAGGCTTCCTTTTTGGGTATGGAGTATTCCAGAGATGTTCAAAAAATCAGTTTTATAAAAAGGATAAAAGTAGCAGGTAGAAGATTGGATTATTAGATATTCTTCATCTAGGGTTTAGGGTCAGAAGCCTAAAGGCTTCATTTAGAACCCAGAACAGGTAAAACATGTAGCTAACATCCTAAATTGCCCAGTTTTCTCACAGAGATAGTCTAGGGTACGGTAGTTCTCTCCAACCCTGGTTGGAGTAGACCGTTTTGTTGTTTAGTTTGGGCAATGCTCAGCATGCCTGCACAATGGATGTTATTTCAGTCACCAGTTGGTATATAAAATAGAGTAAATGGGCTTGGGAAATTAAGAATTTAGTCACCAAAATAAAAACTTAGAATTGCAAGATCTTTTGTATTAAAAACTTAGCATATATGACTTTCGTAGATTGTAATCACAAGACAAAACGCCTGTTTTAAAAATTATTATCTTAAAATTGTTTGAATTACAAAAGACATGTGTGCCTGATTTCTTTTTAAAGTTGAAAGTAAACTATAAAAGTATGCTTTCATCCTCGTCAGTCTAGCTTCCTTAGGGATAGGCACTATAAACAGTTGTATCTGGCCGGGCGCGGTGGCTCAAGCCTGTAATCCCAGCACTTTGGGAGGCCGAGACGGGCGGATCACGAGGTCAGGAGATCGAGACCATCCTGGCTAACACAGTGAAACCCCGTCTCTACTAAAAAATACAAAAAAAACTTAGCCGAGCGAGGTGGCAGGCGCCTGTAGTCCCAGCTACTCGGGAGGCTGAGGCAGGAGAATGGCGTGAACCCGGGAGGCGGAGCTTGCAGTGAGCTGAGATCCGGCCACTGCACTCCAGCCTGGGTGACAGAGCGAGACTCCGTCTCAAAAAAAAAAAAAAAAAAAAAAAGTTGTATCTATAGCATTCAAGAACTTTTACTGAACATATCCCCACCTCCACCCCACACACATAGAAAGAACACACACATAGTACCAATTTCAAATTTGCCAAATGGTACATGTAGGCAAAAGTAGGTCTTTTTCCTTCGTTCTCCAACCCCATAATTTATTTCTCCACAGGTCACTGTTAAGCAGTTTCTTATATATTCTAAAGACGTATCTTAACATTCTATACATTTAAAATAAGAAAATATTCAAAAAGCAAGACCATATCACCACCCACCAAAATCATTGGACTTGCATGAGTGCAATCACACCTCATTTTATTGCACTTTGTAGATATTACATTTGTTTTTTAACAAATTGAAGGTTTGTGGCAACCCTGCATTGAGCAAGTCTATCAGCACCAATTTTTCCAACAGCACACGCTCACTTCGTGTCTGTGTCACATGTGGGTAATTCTCAAAATATTTCAAACCTTTTTGTTATTTTTATATCTGTTATGGTAATCTGTGAGCAGTGATCTTTGATGTTATTATTATAACTGTTTCATTCCAACAATATTGAAGTTAGGCCAGTTAGTAACCCTATAATGGCCTAAGTATTCAAGTGAAAGAAAGTTGCACACCTCTCACTTTAAATCAGAAGCTAGAAATGATTAAGCTTACTGAAGAAGGCATATTGAAAGCCGGGACATGCCTAAAGCTAGGTCTCTTGCATCAAACTGTTAGGTAAGTTGTGAATGCAAAGGAAGAGTTCTTGAAGGAAATAAAAAGTGTTACTTCAGTGAACACACAAATGATAAGAAAGCAAAGCAACCTTATTGCTGAGATAGAGAAAGTTTGAGTTGTCTGGATAGAAGATCAAACTGGTCACAATATTCCTTTAAGCCAAAACCTAATCCAGAGCAAGGTCTTAACTCTAATTCTATGAAGACTGAGAGAGGTGAGGAAGCTGCAGAAGAAAAGTTTGAAGCTAGTAGAGGGTGGTTCACGAAGTTTAAAGAAAGAAGCTGTCTATACAACACAAATGCAAGGTGAAGCAGCACATGCTGATGTAGATGTTGCAGTAAATCATCCACAAGACCGGCTAGATTATTGATGAAGGTGGCTACGCTAAACAGATTTTCATTATAGATTAATCAGCCTTCTATTGGAAGAAGATGCCACGTAGGACTGTTAGAGCTAAAGAGGAGAAGTCAATGCCTGGCTTCAAAGCTTCAAAAGACAGGTTGACTCTTGTTAGGGACTAATGCAACTGGTGACTTTAGGTTGAAACCAATTCTCACATACCATTCTGAAAATCCTAGAACCCTATGCGAAATCTACTCTGCCTGTGCTCTGGAATTGGAACAATAAAGCTTGGATGACAGCACATTTGTTTGTTTACTGAATATTTAAAGCCCACTGTTGAGACCTACAGCTCAGAATAAAAGATTTCTTTCAAAATGTTACTGGAGTACTTTTGACTTTCAAGTCTTATTAAGAAATATATTTTGTAAGGCTATAGCTGCCATAGATAGTGATTCCTCTGATGGATCTCGACATAGTAAACTTAAAACCTTCTGGAAAGAATTCACCATTCTAGATGCCATTAAGAACATCTGTGATTCATGGGCGATCAAAACATCAACCTTAACAGGAGTTTGGAGGAAGATGATTCCAATCCTCATGGATGATTTTGAGGGGTTTAAGACTTTAGTATAGGAAGCAACTGCAAATGTGGTGGAAATAGCGAGACAACTAGAATTAGAAGTGGAGCCTAAAGATGTGACTGAATTGTTTAAATCTCATGATCAAATTTGAATGGATAAGGAGTTGCTTCTTATGAATGAGCAAAGAAAGTGGTTTCTTGAGACAAAATCTACTCCTGGTGTGGTGATGTGAACGTTGTTAAAATGACAACAAAGGATTTAAAGTATTCTATAAACTTAGTTGACAAAGCAGCAGCAGGGTGTAAAAGGATTGACTCCAATTTTCAAAGAAGTTTTACTGTGGGTAAAATGCTATTGAAAAGCAATGCATGCTGCAGATAAATCTTTCATGAAAGAAAAAGTCTATTGATGTGGCAAATTTCATTGTTGTCTTATTTTAAGAAATTGCCACAGCTACCTCAAACTTCAGCAACCACCACCATGATTGGGCAGTAGCCATCAACATCAAGGCAAGACCCTCTACTATCAAAAAGATTACAACCTGCTGAAGGCTCAGATGCTCATATTTTTTAGCAATAAAGTATTCTCAAACTAAGGTACATACATTGATTGTTTTAAGATATGCCTTTACACACTTAATAGACTACAGTATAGTGTAAACGTAACTTTTATAGAAACTGGGAAAAAAATCATGTGACTCACTTTAGTTGACATTCGCTTTACTGCAGTAGTCTGGAAGTAAACCTGCAATATCTCTGAGGTATGCCTGTTATGTTTATTGCAATTTTGACTTCTATACCCAAAAGAAAGAGAAGGGATAAATAAGGCCATAGAGCCAAAAGCTTATTTGGGAACCTGGGGTAATGAAGGACAAGGAAAGAGTAACTTGGCTATCAAAGAATTAAGAGTGACCCTTGAGAAAACTGAAAAATCTCTTAAATATATCTCTTTCTTTAAAAAAAGTCTTCATGATAATGTAGCAAAAGTCAAAGGTGAAGTATGTTCTATTCTAAATGATCAGACTCCAAATCAACACTTGATTCATTCTTTGTTCCAATACTTAACCACAGCTACAATACTATCTACACTAAATTTTATGAAACTTAAACCTCCTTCATAATTTTACATTTTGATTTTGAGAAAAACTTCCAAGGAAATGTGAAAGGTATTAGGACTTTAAGTTCTTAAGGGATTCATTTAAGCTGGGTCTTTATAGGACCAATTATCCATGGATTACTCTTACTTGTATCCTCATTTCCTTAGGCATCAATTGTTTTTTATACAAAGGTAGAGGTGTTGATTGAAAAGTTAGTTTTAAGTTTATGTTAGTAAAAAGAAAGCCAGAGAGCCAATTAATATGGTCTAGTTCAAACATGCCTTTATTTCAATGGCAAAAAAGCATTAATCTTATATAATTGTTGAACAGTTACATATGTCTTAAGAATAGTAAGCATACATCTTAAATAGCAACTCATAAAGTGTATGTTAAAATAGGCCCACTAGATTATACAAGATGAAATATAAATGTTTGTTGACAATTGGAACAAATACCTAATAAAATATTAAGAAACCAAGGTTTTAGAGTGTTAGTTCCTCACATCCCACATAAAACTTCCAATGCTGATCCATTACGTGGCATGGGAGAAATTCTTGATCACTGATTAATAGTATTTCATTTATTTGTAGATAACGTGGGATGCTTTGCATCGGCTCTCTGGAAGTTCCTGTTTAAAGAAGTATCAACAAATTAAAAACTGCCCTCTGAAATTTAAGATTTAAATTTTGCTATTACAAATCCCAGAATCCAATCAAGTCTAGGTGAGAGCACACATAGCAGGTTTTCTGATCAGGACCTTTTTCCTCAACCTATTTTCTGTACTCAAGACAAAGCTATGAACCAGTGTTGGCTGATCTTGGGAAAGAGGGGCCTGTTTGAAGTCTAAAACATCAGCAGAAAAAGGATGGTGGAAGTTTCTGAAGACAGTTGTACAAACTCCTCTGTGCCTCAATTTCCAATAAATGGAGAATAAAACAGTTGTATTAAGTGAGATTTTGCATGTGAAATTCTTAGCATACTGCCGGGCAAACAGCAAATAATAAATACTAGATGCTGTTATTATTTAGTACTAAAAAGAGTATTAGGCTGCAAGATTTCTAGTCCTGCCTCTGCCACAAACTTGGTGCGTGATCTCAAGCAAGTCATATGGCTTTTCCAGACTTCCATCTCTGAGATGTGAGAGGAGTGATGATGAAGAGAGTTCCTTTTGGCTCTGCCAGTCTAATGGGCCAATGGTCCTAAAACTGGTTTCTTCAAGCTCCCTGACAGTCTGAGAGATTTTTTTCTCTGAAATTGGCTATATGAGCTGTACATCATTCAGTAAGTTGAATCTTATTCCACAGATAGCAACAATATGAGCGTGACCTCTGTATGGCCAACCCTTTCTTCATACTTGGCCCACGTGCTTCTGGTAGAGTTGTTTTCAGCCTCCTGATTTGCTTAGATCTACACCAATGAGTGAACAGGTATAGATTCAGGGGTCAGAACATACCCCATTCAGAGGGAAGTGACATGCAATGAGATTTTTTTTTTTTTTTTTTTTTTTTGAGATGGAGTCTCACTCTGTCGCCCAGGCTGGAGTGCAATGGCACGATCTTGGCTCAGTGCAACCTCCGCTTCCCAGGTTCAAGCGATTCTCCTGCCTCAGCCTCCCAAGTAGTTGGAATTACAGGTGCCCACCACCACACCCAGCTAATTTTTGTATTTTTAGTAGAGACAGGGTTTCGCCATGTTGCTCAGGCTGGTCTTGAACTCCTGACCTCAGGTGATCCACCCGCCTTGGCCTCCCAAAGTGCAATGAGATTTTTATTGGGTATTTTGGCAAAGAGTCACATACAGAGTCTTTTTTCTTAGACTTGAACTTGGAAGAACGTAGCCCTGGGATGATGAGAAGAAAGGCTATTAGGATAGAGCCAAAATGAGGAAATGGAGCTGAGAAATGGAAAGCAAGAGAAACTAGTGCTTTGTCAAACATGCTCTTTGAACCCTGAATGAAACCTGAAGATCTGTTCCTGGTCTTTCATGTACATGAGTCAATAAAATTCCTTTTTGAGGGGTTTAAACCAGTCTGATTTGGGTTTTAAATCATCACTTATAATCCAAAGAATTTAAACTTTTTTACACATGTTCCATATGTAAACATAGTAATTCCCTTATTAGGAGCTTTGTTTTATAGACTTCCTGAAACAAGGTATCTCATAGAAGTTAGGGAACATTTTTTTTCTTAGGAAAAACCCATGGAAGTAAATCTTTACATATTAATTTAAATTCTTTTCATCAAATTTAGCCTAGTTTAATCATTTAAACACTATTATTTAACACTTGTCTTTTCCTCTATAAGATGCTGTCCCCCCACTTTAGTTATGATTTGAAAAACTTAATGCATCTACCATAATTTGTTTATAATTCATAATTCATTTCTCACTTTTCACTATTCAGGCATGTGCCAATACTTCTATAGAATTGATACTCAGAAGCAGAATTACTGAGTTGACGGGTCTGTAAACATTTTACATTTTAAGAGGTTCTGCCAGAGTGCCCTCTGAAGTGCATCCTTTTATACTACCACCAACAGTATCATGAGACTACATGTGACAATACCTGTTCTTTTCTTCCACATCTTTGCCAATACTGAATGTTATCAGTCTTTTTATAAAAGTTTTGCCACTCTGATGGTAGAAAAATTTGTCTACTATTTTCATGGGCATCTTCCTGATTAGTATTTAGCATAAGCATCTTTCATATACTTAGCATCCATTAAAGCTTCTAGGACTAGGAAAGTGTCTATTAAAATTTTTGTCTGGGGCTGGGCATGGTGGCTCATGCCTGTAATCCCAGTACTTTGGAGATGGGTGGATCACCTGAGGTCAGGAGTTCAAGACCAACTTGGGCAATATAGCAAGACCTTGTCTCTATAAAACAAAATTTGTCTGCATTGATGTGGTCAAATGTTAATCAGAGCATGGAGCTAATTAGGTCAGGAATTTAATATCTGTATGTATCAAAATTCTGTTCCAAAACTATTCCCTAGTTCACTGGGCACCTTCAGTGGAGCGTAAATGTTTCCTTAAATCTAGTGTTCCAAGTAAAATACAGTTAAAAGCTCATGTTTTGGTAACAGCTCTGAAGTATCTATATACTTAAATATTTAACTCAGCCACTGCTTTAGAGAACCACTCCTTATAGTTCTTATTCTATGAAGACTAAAATGAAGTTTTGAGGTAACTCATGTTTATAACTTTTCAACACATTAAATATTTTAATAATATTAAATATTTAATAATATTAAATATTTAATAATTTAAATATTTAATATTTAATAATTAATAATTTAAATATTTAATATTAAAACATACATCATTATTTAGCAATACATTGAAATAACTGCTGGAAGTAGCTGCAATACTTCTTATTATCCCTTTCCACAATGTTATATGAAACTGCCAGCAAAATCAACAAGATCGTAATGCCTAATTCAAGCACAGTCTAACTGACATCTGAGAAAAACTGTTCTTTTTTTTTTTTGAGGTGGAGTCTCGGTCTTGTCACCCAGCCTGGAGTAAAATAGCGCGATCTCAACTTACTGCAACCTCCGCCTCCCAGGTTCAAGCAATGCTCTTGCCTCAGCCTCCCAAGTAGCTGGGATTACAGGCGCCCACCACCATGCCTGGTCAATTTTTTTGTAATTTTAGTGGAGACGGGGTTTCACCATGTTGGCCAGGCTGGTCTTGAACTCCCAATCTCAGGTGATCTGCCCACCTCGGCCTCCCAAAGTTCTGGGATTACAGGTATGAGCCACCACCGAACAGTCGAAAAACTGCTCTTAATAAAGCACAGCAGAGATGATTAGGGGTAGGGCAGGAATCTTTTGACACCATGGCACTGGCAGTTCCTAGACATGGTGCCAAAGGTGCAGAGCAGGGAGGCCTCTAGCTGAGAGGGTACACACAAAGCCCCATCACTTTACATTTGTGCTCTCTTATAGTCTTTACTCCTTCATAGCCAGTGTGACTCCAACCACATTATCCTGTTGTGAATCCACTGTGTGAATTTCCAGTGTAAAGTTTCCTGCAATGTGCCAGATTACCCAATACAATTTACTATGTCTAAATTGACATTAACTATTATTTTATAGCTTCCTAAAAAGGACTTTTAGCAGAGGCTGTTAGTTGCCTCCATTTTTGCCTTTTTGTTTTTCTCCCATTAACAGAATCACAGGCAATGTGTCACACAGAAAAACTGTATTTTTCAGCCTTCTTTGCAGTTAGGTGTGGCATATGACTAAACTCTGGCTAAAGAGATATAAATCAAAGTGTTGTGTTTGACTTCAGGGAAGGTTCCTTAAGGGGACAGACAGCTAGGAAGCCCTTTTTTTGCCTCTCTACTTTCCTTCTTTCTAATGCCTAGAATGCAGATGTGATGGCTAGAGATTCATAACTATTTTGGACCATGAGTTTACTTCAGGATGTAAACCAGTACAAAGAAAGACAGAGTAGAAAGACTTGGTGACTCCGTGGTGCTGCTGTGCCTCATCTGGAATGCTACGATCCAGACTTCTTAATGAAAGACTAAATCTTTGTGTGTTGAAACCACTGCTATTTGGGGTTTTCTGTTGCATGCAGCCAAACCTAATCCTACATCATACAGAACTTTTGAACTCTAAGAAGTAAATGAAATATTTCTGCAAAGACCACTAGGTCTGCCTTGGGGCTTTCTCTTTGGAGGCACAGAGAGATCATGAATATTTAAGCACGCAGAGGATCATGATGTGAAAAAATACAAACTCCACAAAATATGCCAATTTTGGTATCATTTTTACTATACTAACTATATTACCAAACTTCTAATACACAAGGGCAGATGAATACATGGCTGGAAAGATGAATACACACAGAAAAATCCATACTGTAAGGTATTGGTATTAGGACGTCAGAGTGTAAGACCTGATAGGTAAATGCAGCCATCTTTATGATAATTCCTATTGTTCCATAGTGATTGTTTTAGGGACTTTTCATCTCATTTGATCCTCTTGAGATGATGTAGCCACATGTGAACTTGGGGAAAGTTGGGGAAAATCAGAGCAAGGTGGACTTGTGGGCATACAACCTTAGCATTTCTCTCCAAAAGGTAAGTCTTGCTACAAAAGTTACAGGCCTAGCCAAGTGCAGTGGCTTAAGCCTATAATCCAGGCTTCATGGGAGGCTGAGATGGGAGGATCACATGAGCCCAGGAGTTTGAGGCTGCAGTGAGCTATGATCCTGCCACTGCACTCCAGCTTGGGTGAGAAAGTAAGACTCCACCTCTTAAAAAAAAAAGTCACAGGCCTAAATAAAAGTGCTTGCTTTAAAGGGAGGGCCAGACACTCTTCAAATAAGGTGAGCTTCATCTTATTTTTAATAAGAAATCATCACTATGTTGTTTACATAGAGAAGATTCATCCAAAGATGTTGTTCTGTACTACCATCCAAAGTACAGAACAACAGGCAATGAGCATTTATTGGAAAGCTATGGTGTGCCAGGCATTGAAGAATGTAAGAAGTAAGATTTCATTAAAATTCTGTGAACTCAAAGATCTTCTCAGTCTATCATGAAATAAAGATGATGTAACCAGCAATTATTTATAACATGGAGTGATATGCATAAGATTTGATCATCTATTTGATCTATTTGCACAATATGTAGAATCTCAACACTTAAAAAAGTGAATGGAATTGAACATTTTCTTTTTTTTTTTTTTTACCTTGTCCAAATTTTGTTTTCTCAAACATTGATTTGCTTGGTTCCTGTACTGGGTCATCTAAACAAGCAACTTCTGAAAGTGAAACAAATCGTTAGTAATAATTTTGCTGAATTAGGGGACTGCTCTGGTCAAATCAGGATGATGGTCACCCTACCGAAGGGAAATATAAATAGCTCTTTCTTGACATTTTAGGCTAGATGATTTAAAAATAAAATAATAAAATGAAAATAGCTCTTCCTAGTTCCCCTTATTCCCCAAAAACAGTATTCTAAAAAGTATGGTCATTAAAAAGCATAAGAGAACAGATTATGTTTGTGACCTGAGGTAGGGTGATGAAAGCCACACAAAATTATTATTATTTTTTTAGACTTTCTGGTCTTTACAGTGTCAGAGCCATGATTTCCATGATGATATTTTGATATGTAGAAGAGGGAGAAAGATTCTCTCCTGAGTGCTTTTCTTGTAGTAGGGTTAGAGAGTTTTGCATTGTTCTAACTTGCCAGGTCTTTGGGTTTCTGTCAGGTACCACAAAACCAGCTATAGAAGAATTCTAATTAAGGAGATTCAAACAAAACTCCAACAGCAGCCTACAGAATGCCAGCAGGGCCCTGCTTGTAGATTCTTAGGTCCAGACCAAGGTAGCAAGAAGCTGGTTGGCACACTGCTACCTCCATGGTTCTTAAATTAACATTAACATTTTCTTTTCTTTTCTTTTCTTTTCTTTTTTAAGACAGAGTTTTGCTCTTGTCACCCAGGCTGGAGTGCAATGGCACAATAACATAACAATTTTCTGAAATATCTAATGGAAAGAAAAATCAGGATTTGTGAAAAGAAATTAATAACAGGAAATTATTTATATTACAGGCAACAGAAGTAGCAGTTCAGAACCCATTTCTGATTTCATGCTCACTTAACAGGGAGATTGTGTGCCCTCTGAGGAAGAAGATGCCTATCTAGGGTTGGAAACGCCTGCCTAGAACTAGAAAATCTGAGGAGCAGATGACCTTCATGATAGAAGGAAAAACCTACTGCTCTGCTTCGACTCTTAGGTTCGAAACCAGAAGAAAGCATTTGCTTGGTTTTCCTTCTAGTGTGTGTTTAGGGTGGGTGGCAGGGAGGGGGCAGAGAGAGAGAGAGAGAGAGAAAGAGATGGAGCGACGGGGGCGGAGAGAGAGAGAGGATAGAGTACTTTAGCAATTCCAATTCCACCCTCAGGAATCAAAGCAAAGGGGTGAATATCAAGGACTGTCAAATTATTATCTGCACAAGAGATCAAATACTATTAGTCATCCAGAGTCTATAGTCAGGCTGGCTGTGTAAGAGTCACCTTTAAAAATTCAGGTTACTGGGCCTTACCCCATGATTTGATTAGGTAGATTAGATAGGTAGTCAGGTTAGGAACCAAAGGCCATGAACTACTACAAGAACTCCCTTCAATTTCTTAAGCCCTTTAACTTCCCCAAAGTTATTAATGTTACCTGTTTTAATGTTACTAGTTATGAATGTTACCAGTTATTAATGTCTGTTTCCCAAAAATGATGAAAAACACTTTTGAGGCTATCTTCAGAAAACTGTGGAGAATGCACCCTATTAATGGAGCCAGTTTTTGTGACAGAGGAGGATCCTGAGAAATTAGGGTGCAAAAGTTAGGAAATTAGGGTGCAAAAGT
Source organism: Theropithecus gelada (assembly GCF_003255815.1). NCBI lineage: Eukaryota > Metazoa > Chordata > Mammalia > Primates > Cercopithecidae > Theropithecus > Theropithecus gelada. The sequence continues at coordinate 70,584,119 of NC_037673.1, forward strand.
TAGTAGTTTGAATTATTGGGGCTTGTTATAGGAAAGGAACAGTCCCAGGGAGGCCCTGGGTAGGGACTTGGTGATAGAAATCCTGTTTGTTTCTTGGCCCTGGTTATCACAGTGTCATCATTTTTTGTTTTGTACCTCCTCTCTTCTGTATTGTCCCCAAATCCCCCGTCAAAGACGGGGACACTAGGGAAAAAAAGAGGGGATGCTGTAGCAAAGGAGGGTAATATAACTGTAGTTATGGCTATTTTTCAGAAATGTGTGCTGCCTTTTTCCAGATCATTTCAAAATCTGCTGCTCATTGGTTTTAGTTTTCTCAGGCTAAAGGCTGTTCCATCTGATAAAGGGTATTAGTTTACTCTAATAAGCAAAGATTTATTTTAATGCCTATTTTTAGAAAATAAATAAAACCAAATCATGTCTTCTGAAAGAAAAACAATACTCATTTTTTCCTTTTATATGACACTTAAAAATCTATCCAAAGTAAGTACAGCATAGATTCAGAGAAAGGAATTGTGAGGGATGGAGTCATCTTCTTAAATTCTCCTGGAATTAACTAAGGTTAAAAATGGAGTGCTATAAAACAAACAGAAAACAACAAGTGTTGCAGAGATGCAGAAAAACTGGAACCCTTGTACATTGCTGTTGGGAATGTAAAATGATTCAGCTGCTACAGAAGACAGTTTCGCTGTGCTTCCTATATAGAATTACTATATAATAAATGATGAGTATCCCTAGTCCAAAATGTTTGGTACCAGAAGTATTTTGGATTTTAGATTTTTTCAAATTTTGGAATATTTGCATATACATGAGATATCGTGGGGATTGGCCCAGGTCTAAACATGAAATTCATTTATGTTTCATATACACCTATACACAAATCCTGAAGGTAATTTGATCCAATATTTTTAATAATTTTGTACATGGAACAAAGTTTTGACTGTGACTTGTCATATGAGGTCAGGTGTGGAATTTTCCACTTGTAGTAGCATGTCAGCACTGAAAAAATTTCAGACTCTGAGATTTCAGATTTTGGATTTTTGAATTAAGGATGCTCAACTTGAATAATAATTACACTCCTAAGCACACACCTAAAAGAACTGAAACCAGGTGCCCAAACAAATATACATATGTCTATTCATAGCAGCACTATCTCTAATAGCTAAAAAGGGGAAAGCAGGCCAGGCATGGTGGCTCACACCTGTAATCCCAGCAGTTTGGGAGGCTGAGGTGGGCAGATCACCTAAGGTCATGAGTTCGAGACCAGCCTGGCTAATATGGTGAAACCCCGTTTCTACTAAAAGCACAAAAAATTAGCCGGGCGTGGTAGCACGCGCCTATAATCCCAGCTACTTGGGAGGCTGAAGCAGGAGAATCACTTGAACCCAGGAGGCAGAGGTTGCAGTGAGCCGAGATCATGCCATTGCAATCCAGCTTGGGCAACAAGAGCAAAGCTCCGTCTCAAAAAAAGAAAAAAAAAAGCCTGGGGGTGGGGGAAGCACCCAAATGCCCATCAAAGGATGAGTGGACAAATTATGGTATATCCATATAATGGGATATTATTCAGTCGCAAAAAGGAATGAAGTATGGATACATGCTATGATGTAGATGATCCTCAAAAACATTATATTAAGTGAAAGAAGTCAGACAAAAAAGGTCACATATATTGATTTCATTTATATGACATATTCAGAATAAGCAAATTCATACAGACAGAAAGCAGATTGGTCATTTCCAGAAATCGGGAGGAGTAGAGAATGGGAAACAACTGCTGAGTGGGTACAGTGTTTCTTTTTGGGGTGATAAAAGTGTTTTAGAATTATACAGAGGTGGGTGGTTGCATGACATTGTGAATTTACTAAATGCCACTGAACTGTTCACCTTGAAATAGTCAACTATAATAATTGTTAGTTTCACATCAATGAGAAAAAAGACAAAATAAAATGAGTGCTTTTCCAGTAGGTTTTGGTGTTTTTATCCCACAACGAAGAAATGAGTGTCAGTCTGTACATACCTGGAAGACAAGGTTGATATTGCTGAGGTCCTGAGTTTGGTTCTGGAAGTATGGGTGCATCTTCAGAAACATACTTTAAAAGCTCCTTCCCAAGATATGTAACCTGCACATAATTAAGCACAAAATTTACAAATCATACATTCTGTAAGAAGGCAATACACTTATGTCCTGAACATTGTAATTTTTATAAGGTTTTGGCTGTTGTATGTTGTGGATTAGCAAGCTTTAGTCCATGGTCAAATCCAACCTGCAATCTTCTTTTCTATAAATAATGTTTTATTGGAATACAGTGATGCTCATTCATTTACTTAACATCTATGGCTGCTTTCATGCTATAACATAATTGACACAGACCACATGTCCATGAAGCCCAAAATATTTACTATGTGGCCTTTTACAGAAAAAATGCATTGACCCTTGTTGTGTGATATTAATTCACTCACCTATTCACTTATTCAACAACTATTAATCCAGCACCTGCTACTTTATAACTTTAAAATTTTAATGTTACATTAATAAAATTAAGCCATAAAAGTAATGGTATTTTTCAAGAAATTAGATATTTAACTGATTAAATTAATAACATTTCAGGTCTAGATATCCACTTTTTTTTGGTGGTTTGTGAACTCAGATATATCGTTATCAGTGCAAAAGGTCAGAGCTTAGAAATATCTACACACAAATAGGCAGGGCTGAGGCAGAAACGGTAAATTCTGCCAGAAATGTTCTGGGCCCAAGGGTCTTTGGGTTCTTTACTCTTAGCTTTAGGATAATCTATTAATATACCTCCAGATGTTGGTTGACTGTGGGCAAAGCATCAAGATTCAACTTGAACATCCCTTCCTCCAGGATGCCTCCCTATAACTTCTAGATTCAAGTAATGATCCTCCTCTAGGTTCCCAAAACTTCTTTACTCATATTTCTGTCATGGTACTTACCTCATATAAATGAAATTATGTTTTAATACATCTGTTTCTATTAAACCATAAGCTCCTTGAGGACAGGGTCTGTATCATATTCATTTGAATACTCTCAGCAGTTCACAGAGTGCCTGACGATACTGGATAAAAGACTCTGAAGTCCCGACTCTTTTTCTTTTCTTTTAATTTTTTTTTTTTTTTTTTTTTGAGAGAGTCTCACTCTGTCACCCAGGCTGGAGTACACTGGCGTGATCTCGGCTCACTGCAACCTCCACCTCCTGAGTTCAAGCAATTCTTATGCCTCAGTCTCCCATGCCTCAGCCTCCCATGCCTTAGCCTCCCTAGGAGCTAGAATTACAGGTGTGTGCCACCATGCCTGGCTAATTTTTGTATTTTTAGTAGATACAGGGTTTTGCCATGTTGGCCAGGGTGGTCTCGAACTCCTGACCTCAAATGATCCACCTGCCTCAGCCTCCCAAAGTGCTGGGATTACAGGTGTGAGCCACCGTGCCTGGCTGTGAAGTCCCAACTCTTAAGAAAGATTCTCAAATTCCCTAAGCCTCAATTTGTGTTTGTAAAAAAAGTGTCTCCAGCTTATTAAATTGTTGTGAGGATTAAAAGTGATAATGCAAGAAAAGCATCTGGCATACTGTGTAGTACATTCCGAGTACTCAATAAATGTTAAATTGAACAGTGAGAAAGGTCTAGGGGATCTTAAAGGTACAGATACCCTTTGGGCTCAATCCTATGACCAAACAAAGCCTGGCAATGAAAATGGAACAGACCAGCCTACTCAATGTGTCAATCCCTTTTCACTTGCCATAGAAAGTGGAGGAGAGGCCCCTGAATGCCATTTGTCAGTTCTCCAAACAACCAGTTATTGGAAATAATAGATTTTGTATGTGTTACACCCTGACAATGTCCAACACATCTCATGAATCCATCAAAGTGCAGGCTCAGTATGTTCGCACCTATATCTCACACTTTAAAAATATTATTAGTTAGTACTGGGCAATATAAGATGACTTACACATTCCACTGCAGGTAATTCAGATAAAGAATACAGTTTTAAGAATATGCACCGAGTTAAAAATCTATTTTCCATTAGGAGTGATTTATTGAACAGGTTAATGAATAGATCTCAAAATGAACAGACACTAGATCACTTCTAGAAAATGTGCATTTCATATTAGTGTTGTGAAAAACCTCCAGTTGGCTAAAGCATAAAGGCAGTCATTACATCTGTGTATGACTCAAACTCTGAATCCTGAACTACACTTCTCTGGATTCAAATCTAGCTCATATGCCTACTCTGACAGAGGCATGGTAGGAAGAGCTGGAGGCTAAGTTCTTAGGCTCTTGAACAACATAGCCTCCAGTGATCTCAGCAACTTCACTGTCCAAACCTATTTTGATGAAGGGCAGCTGACAGGATGCCAGATGAGAACATGTAAGAGAGATGGAGCTTAGTGTAAGGCATGTTCGGTGAGGATATCTGTAGGTTGTTGTGCTGGGCCACTGATGCTTTCCCTGAAGCTCTTACAACACTCCATTATTCCTTAGAAATTAGTCTATGCTGAGACTGGATTAAGAAAATACGGCACATACACACCATGGAATACTATGCAGCCATAAAAAGGATGAGTTTATGTCCTTTGTAGGGACATGGATGAAGCTGGAAACCATCATTCTGAGCAAACATCACAAGGACAGAAAACCAAATACCGCATGTTCTCACTCATAGGTGGGAATTGAACAATAAGAACACTTGGACACAGGAAGGGCAACATCACACGCTGGGGCCTGTCGTGGGGTGGGGAGGAGAGTGAAGGAGGGATAGCATTAGGAGATATACCTAGTGTAAATGACGAGTTAATGGGTGCCGCACACCATCATGGCACATGTATACATATGTAACAAACCTGCACGTTGTGCACATGTACCCTAGAACCTAAAGTGTAATAACAACAAAGAGAGGAAATTATGATGATTCTCCAATATCATACTAGGGAAAAGTAGGGAGTGTAGAATGTCTGTGTGTGTGTGTGTGCGTGTGTGCATGTTTGAGGAAAATAGATGACTCAGCCAGCCAGTATTCTGGAAATGTAGTTAATGAGCCAAGTGAAATTATTAATCGACTTTATTTTGGTAAGGTCTCTGGGATAAATAAAGTGCAGTATTGTCATTATTAATTGCCATAATAAATATTTCTCTACATCTTATGTAGTAATATGCATCAAAAAAGAATGAAACATAACCTGCCTTTGCATATACTTCCCTTCTGGGACTCCATTTTATTTGAAAATATCAGCCCATTTTCATATGTCTTCAGAAGAACCATTTGTTGGTGTTGACTAATAGAAATCTGTTCATGGATGGCCAGGCATGGCGACTCACACCTGTAACCCCAGCACTTTGGGAGGCCGAGGTTAGGGGATCGCCTGAGGTCAGGAATTTGAGACCAGCCTGGTCAACGTGGTGAAACCCCATCTCTACTAAAAATACAAAAATTAGCTGGGCGTGGTGGTAGTCCCAGCTACTTGTAAGGCTGAGGCAGGAGAATCACTTGAACCTGGGAGGCAGCGGCTATAGTGATCCGAGATCGGGCCACTGCACCCCAGCCTGGGCAACAGAGCGAGACTCTGGCTCAAAAAGAAAAAAAAAAAAAAGAAAAAAAAAGAAAGAAAAGAAATCTGTTCATGGATGATCAAATACTACTTTTATTCCATTGCAAGTTTTAAGAAGTCAATCTTACAAAGTTTCACTGCTCCAAGAGGAGTAGAAGGAGGAAAGAATAATTGCTTTTCACCTCAGGGTGGAAAAAGAGCAAATAAAACAATAAAAAAAACTGTAGGTTTTCTTTTAAATTCATTGTAACACAAAATACATTGTGGCTAAGAAAATAAAATAAAAATATTTCTCAAATAAAATATTTCTTTAGGAATTCAGAATATAAGACAGAAAGTAGTTTCAAAGTGCAAAAACTGCCTTGGAAGAGCTGTTTCTATGGAAATGATGCAGGTAAAGCTCACCTTCATGGTACCAACCTCCCCATTCCAGACTCTTTTTTCACACTCCCAAAACTCTATGTAGCTAGAGGCAAGAGAAGGCCCTTCACATTATTTATATTTTCAGGATTCAAAACTCCTGGATATTTGTATTTTAAAAGAGGTCCACATAGCTAATCACCTCCTTCTTTTTCTTTGTGTTCTAAAATGTAGCTGAGTAGAAGCTAGGTTCATAGGAGGTTTGGGACACACTGAGAGTATGAGTAATTGACAGAATGAGGCTGTCTGTTGAGATGAACAATTTCCATCAGTTTCTATACTCCCACCCCAACCTTTTCACATCTTGATATTCTTAATCATGATGGTGAGAGGAATTTTTCTTAAAAAGTATGTGTGTGGGGGGGAGGTGGGAGGTGAGGGGAACCACAGAAAAAAGTGATCACTAAATCCAAAGGAGTGGAAAGGGTGGAAATAAGCATGGAAATTCAGGGAGGCATCCGGATGGGAAGTATGTTTGCAGAAGAGATCTGTCTAATGTTCCTTGAAGCACTGCCTAAAATAGCAGCCTACTTTTCATCTGCAGTAATTCACTGTTGAGTATTTACAAAAATAAACCATCATTTCCATTCATACGATTCTTATGATTTTCATCCTGCAACTGTATCACAGAAAGGCATTTTTCCTGTGGAAGTAGGCAACAGTTGCTGCACATGACTAAGGCTTTGCATACATTCATAAAGGTGGCTAGATTGTACTGTGTGCTCTTTTGAGTTCAGAGCAACCTGTTTCTAATGAAAGGAATGTGTGCCTCTCTTGTGCCATTATAAATACAGAAAAGAATGTATAGGGAATCAGAAAATCAGGTTCTAGTTCTGGTTCTGCCTGGCCTCAAGACCAAATCAGATCATTTAACCTCCCAAATCTTTGTTTTCACATCCATGAACAGAAATAATCGTTGATCTTCCTGCCTCATAAAGTTGTATAAAACTGCTTTATAAATCAAACAGTGCTATTCAAGCTCCACAATCGCTATGTTGGAAGGGTCTTTAGATATCACCTAGCACTACTTATTTCATGCATAAGAAAGCTGAAGTTCAGAAAGGTGAAATGGCTTGACCTAGATTAATCATTCTTACTGAGGTTGCACATTAGAATTGCCTGGAATGCTTTTTCAAATATTGCCACTTGGTCCCTACATAGATATTAGATCAGAAGCTATGGGCTTGGAGTCTGCTAGGCACTAGTGGTTTCTAAAGGCCCTCAAGTGATTCCAATGTGATTGAAAACCATTGCCCAGATAATATAATTTATAAAGAGTGGAACCAGGAACTAGCTTGGTCTGCTGCCTCCCACCCACAAATTACTCTGCCACACCAGAATGTTGTCCAACAGCTGGGAGGCTGCAGAAAAGAAGTCAGTGATGCCCTCTCTGAGTAAGCATCAGGATTTCCTTGGCAAAGCTGTTCAGCAACTGCTTGGGTTGGAAGTTTGAGTCATCTCTGCACCTACTGGCTCTGTCGCTCTGTCAGATACAGGGCAATATCTTGTTTTCTGGCATTCCTTGCCTGACCATCACCCACTCCTGGCCCCATACCCCACCACCACTCTCAGAACTAGTCAGTAGAAATGTTCACATTTACCCATGTAGCAAAAAGCTCCTTTCATCAAGAAGTGACTGAATTCAGGAGTTACTCCAAGACAAGAAGAGGCAGAGGTTTATGTGGTAAATTTTAAAAGACTTTAAAAGAGCCTTTTAAATACTGTAAAGAAAATCACTAGGGTAATGTTTCTCAGCTTGGGGTATTTACTAGAAGTACATCAGTGCCCATAGTAATTTTTAAAACTCTATTTTCATTTTTTTGATAATCTAAAGAAAATAAGCCTGTTTAGATATCTGTAGGAATATGTTATATCTGAGAATTGCCCTACTTTTAGTGACCACATTCGCATGTGGCTTCACTATCACATAGGTGCTAAACAGTATGACTCTAATTGACATGGCTATGAGAAAATACTAGAGGCAATGAGATATAAATGAGGCATTAGTACAGAGTAAGGGCCAAATGATGTCACAGCCAGCTATTCAAAGGCAGGAAATAACAGTAGTTCTAAGAGAGAAACAGAGTGGGCAAATGGAATCATCACCAGGTACACTGCAGCACAGGCATGTTGAGCTCAAAAGAACCTAAGCTACAGCATTCAGTATGCTGTCTGTCCTGTGAGCAAAGATTCAGTTTCAGAAAAACAGTATAATCTATCATAAGTTTAAGAAACCTTGTAACAAAACGGAATTCTCATGGGCAAGATGTTAATTACTAACATTTAGATACGAATTAAGAATCCATGGAAAGGATTGGGCAAACGGGCTAAGATGAACTGAAAGCAGATGGCCTGGTGACTCCAGGAGTGGGAAATAAAAACAAACTTTGGGAAAATAAAAAGTCAGACAGACCATATAGCAGATAGAATCCAGAATGTGCTGATGTAAGTGAAGGAACTGAAACAGTGCTAGATGCACTTGCCAACAAGGTCTAGGAGACCAGAATGCAGAGTTGGGCACAGAGTCTGGGACACAGAATATAGACTTTGAGGGCACAAAAGGGACTGGGAGGGAGAGTGGGTAGACCTGGGTTAAACAAAAAAGAGGAGAGAAAGCTGTGCTTCCTATTACTGGTAAATTGAGGTTTACTGTAATGGTTAGTAGAGGTTGAGTGTATCTTCTAGTCTTTGAAACACTTATGGCAGATGTCTGAAGACTCAGACTTTCCTGAAGAATCATTTTAAGACTGTTCCTGAAGTGGTGCCATGGACATCTGGAGGTGGATGAACACTAGACCTCAAGAACATCAGTCATTACTGGGCTTATAACTCAGAAGCCAGAACTGAGAGGGAGCCTACTAAGTCTAGGAGGTCTAAATGAAAGTAATTCATTTTGAAGGGCTAGCAATTCATGAATAAGGATATGTTAAACATAAAAATACATGATAATTTCTGTGGGTCTTAGGCCTCTTGCCCATTTCTTTTGTATTTAGGAGATTTTGCTTTACTTCATTAGAATAATAACATATATTAACTAAGTTACCAATATACCAGTGGTTCCAAATTTTCCATACAGAGTTACAAAGACCTGAAATCCCTTGGGAGATCAAATGGGAAGATTAAAGGCATTAAAGTTCTGAGACTAGATAAGGAGTAAGAAAGGGAAGGTGCAGTCAGCTATGCAACCATGCCCATGGTGAATTCTGGCAAATAGGACTTGTGGGAGAAAGTGACGTGTTTATTCTGTGACATGCATGTAGCATGATATGCATGTAACATATACACAATGAACACATGAAAACAAAACTAGCTTGGAGATCTTTCAGATTTCCTTAAAAATACTTTCAACATAAAAATATGTACTTTTCCATTTGAATATGAAGTTAAAGATAAACTTAAGAATGACCCACCTTACTCCAAGCATAATTCCAGGTCACATAACTGTTGCCTCCCAGAAGATCCTTGAGCCAGGTGACTGGGCTTTTATAAATCTGACCACTTTCTACCTTAAGTTTACCATTCAATAAAATGCTGGCTTTGTGGGTAGTCTCCTGAAGTGAAAAATAAAAAAAAATTAGGGTCAAAAATAGCTGAAATATGTGAACTTTTGCTTCTGGCCATGACAAAGTAACAGGGACCAGATACACCCTAACACCTGATTTTTTAATTTTTGTATACAAATTTAATGTATCTAGATATGGTCATAAGGGCATGCAGCAAATCATGAACCATCTAGTCAACAAAATCTACAAAAATTGGATTAAAAAGGTGAGAGTCTATGGTATTTGAACCAAGACTGCATCTTCCCTCCCCACTCTCAGCTCTGTGAAGTGGAAACTCCACTCTAGATTGCTGTAGTCAAGACTACAAGGCTCCCTGTTACAGGGCTGTCTTCCTGGGAGGGGCATAACTTCAGCATTGCTCATCCTGCTCCCAGCCACTGTTGCTAACGCTAAGTTGCCAGCAACTATAGCCAAAGGGTGGAGGCTCCCTTCTCCTGCCTAGCTGTGAGTGTTGAGACAGAGGCTCCACCTTTGGCATGGCACCACTGAGAATGCTGGGATCCCGATCATCCTTGCTTTGGCTTGTAAGGTGGTGGTTTCACATTGGGAGAGGCAAACTGAAAAGACATGAAGCTACTGCCTCCCCTCTACCAAATGCTCAGCTCCTAAAGCAAGGGTATCACTTGAAATATCACCTTTGTCCCCACCCTCAGCTCCAGGGCCATGGCTCAGGGATTCTGCCTGAGAAGAGAAGTAGGCCTTAAAATAGATAGCTCCTAATCTCCTCCCGAAGGAATTAACTTCATTTGCAACAGAGCATGAAGAAGGCCCAGTGTGTGATGTTCCCCACCCTGTGTTCAAGTGTTCTCATTGTTCAATTTCCACCTATGAGTGAGAAAACGCGGTGTTTGGTTTTCTGTCCTTGCAACAGTTTGCTCAGAATGATGGTTTCCAGCTTCATCCATGCCCCTACAAAGGACATGAACTCATCCTTTTTATGGCTGCATCATATTCCATGGCATATATGTGCCACATTTTCTTAATCCAGTCTATCATTGATGGACATTTGGGTTGGTTCCAAGTCTTTACTATTGTGAATAGTGCCACAGTAAACATATGTGTGCATGTGTCTATATAGCAGCATGATTTATAATCCTTTGGGTATATATCCAGTAATGGGATGGCTGGGTCAAATGGTATTTCCAGTTCTAGATCCTTGAGGAATCGCCATACTGTCTTCCACAATGGTTGAACTAGTTTACAGTCCCACCAACAGTGTAAAAGTGTTCCTATTTCTCCACATCCTCTCCAACACCTGTTGTTTCCTGACTTTTTAATGATCGTCATTCTAACTGGTGTGAGATGGTATCTCATTGTGGTTTTGATTTGCATTTCTCTGATGGCCAGTGATGATGAGCATTTTTTCCATGTGTCTGCTGGCTGCATAAATGTCTTCTTTTGAGGAGTGTCTGTTTGTATCCTTTGCCCACTTTTTGATGCAGTTGTTTGATTTTTTCTTGTAAATTTAAGTTCTTTGTAGATTCTGGACATTAGCCCTTTGTCAGATGGATAGATGGTAAAAATTTTCTCCCATTCTGTAGGTTGCCTGTTCACTCTGATGGTAGTTTCTTTTGTTGTGCAGAAGCTCTTTAGTTTAATTAGATCCCATTTGTCAATTTTGGTTTTTGTTGCCGTTGCTTTTGGTGTTTTAGTCATGAAGTCCTTGCCCATGCCTATGTCCTGAATGGTATCGCCTAGGTTTTCTTCTAGGGTTTTTATGGTTTTAGGTCTGACATTTAAGTCTTTAATCCATCTTGAATTAATTTTTATATAAGGTGTAAGGAGGGGATTCAGTTTCAGCCTTCTACATATGGCTACCCAGTTTTCCCAGCACCACTTATTAAATAGGGAATCATTTCCCCATTTCTTGTTTTTGTCAGGTTTGTCAAAGATCAAATCGGTGTAGATGTGTGGTATTATTTCTGAGGGCTCTGTTCTGTTCCATTGGTCTATATCTCTGTTTTGGTACTAGTACCATGCTGTTTTGGTTACAGTAGCCTTGTAGTATCCTTTGAAGTCAGGTAGCGTGATGCATCCAACTTTGTTCTTTTGGCTTAGGATTGTTTTGGTAATGCGGGTTCTTTTTCGGTTCCATATGAACTTTAAAGTAGTTTTTTCCAATTCTGTGAAGAAAGTCATTGGTAGCTTGATGGGGATGGCATTGAATCTGTAAATTACCTTGGGCAGTATGGCCATTTTCATGATATTGATTCTTCCTATCCATGAGCATAGAATGTTCTTCCATTTGTTTGTGTCCTCTTTTATTTCGTTGAGCAGTGGTTTGTCGTTCTTCTTAAAGAGGTCCTTCACATCCCTTGTAAGTTGGATTCCTAGGTATTTTATTCTCTTTGAAGCAATTGTGAATGGGAGTTCACTCATGATTTGGCTCTCTGTCTGTTATTGGTGTATGGGAATTCTTGTGATTTTTGCACATTGATTTTGTATCCTGAGACTTTGCTGAAGTTGCTTAAGAAGGCTTTGGGGTGAGATGATGGGGTTTTCTAAATATACAATCATGTCATCTGAAAACAGGGACAATTGGACTTCCTCTTTTCCTAATTGAATTCCCTTTATTTCTTTCTCCTGCCTGATTGCCCTGGCCAGAACTTCCAACACTATGTTGAATAGGAGTGGTGAGAGAGGACATCCCTGTCTTGTGCCAGTTTTCAAAGAGAATGCTTCCAGTTTTTGCCCATTCAGTATGATATTGGCTGTGGGTTTGTCATAAATAGCTCTTATTATTTTCAGATATGTCCTATCTGTACCTAGTTTATTGAGAGTTTTTAGCAAGAAGGGCTGTTGAATTTTGTCGAAGGCCTTTTCTGCATCTATTGAGATAATCATGTGGTTTTTGTCTTTGGTTCTATTTTTATGATGGATTACATTTATTGATTTTCATATGTTGAACCAGACTTGCACCCCAGGGATGAAGCCAACTTGATCATGGTGGATAAGCTTTTTGATCTGCTGCTGGATTCGGTTTGCCAGTATTTTATTGAGGATTTTTGCATCGATGTTCATCAGGGATATTGGTCTAAACTTCTCTTTTTTTGTTGTGTCTCTACCAGGCTTTAGTATCAGGATGATGCTGGCCTCATAAAATGAGTTAGGGAGGATTCCCTCTTTTTCTATTGATTGGAATAGTTTCAGAAGGAATGGTACCAGCTCCTCCTTGTACCTCTGGTAGAATTAGCCTGTGAATCCATCTGGTCCTGGACTTTTTTTGGTTGGCAGGCTATTAATTATTGCCTCAATTTCAGAGCCTGCTATTGGTCTATTCAGGGATTCAGCTTCTTCCTGGTTTAGTCTTGGGAGACTGTAAGTGTCCAGGAAATTATCCATTTCTTCTAGGTTTTCTAGTTTATTTGCGTAGAGGTGTTTATAGTATTCTCTGATGGTAGTTTGTATTTCTCTGGGGTCAGTGGTGATATCCCGTTTATCATTTTTTATTGCATCTATTTGATTCTTCTCTCTTTTCTTCATTAGTCTTGCTAGAGGTCTATCAATTTTGTTGATCTTTTCAAAAAACCAACTCCTGGATTCATTGATTTTTTGAAGTTTTTTTTGTGTCTCTAACTCCTTCAGTTCTGCTCTGATCTTAGTTATTTCTTGCCTTCTGCTAGCTTTTGAATGTGGTTGCTCTTGCTTCTCTAGTTCTTTTAATTGTGATGTTAGGGTGTCAATTTTAGATCTTTCCTGCTTTCTCTTGTGGGCATTTAGTGCTATAAATTTCCCTCTACATACTGCTTTAAATGTGTCCCAGAGATTCTGATATGTTGTGTCTTTGTTCTCATTGGTTTCAAAGAACATCTTTATTTCTGCCAGTAGTCATTCAGGAGCAGGTTGTTCAGTTTCCATGTAGTTGAGCAGTTTTTAGTGAGTTTCTTAATCCTGAGTTCTACTTTGATTGCACTGTAGTCTGAGAGACAGTTTGCTATAATATCTGTTCTTTTACATTTGGTGAGGAGTGCTTTTCTTCCAACTATGTGGTCAATTTTGGAATAAGTGCGATGTGGTGCTGAGAAGAATGTATATTCTGTTGATTTGGGGTGGACAGTTCTGTAGATGTCTATTAGGTCCGCTTGGTGCAGAGCTGAGTTCAATTCTTGGATATCCTTGTTAACCCTCTGTCTTGTTGATCTGTCTAATGTTGACAGTGGGGTGTTAAAGTCTCCCATTATTATTGTGTGGGAGTCTAAGTCTCTTTGTAGGTCTCTGAGGACTTGCTGTATGAATCTGGGTGTTCCTGTATTGGGTGCATATATATTTAGGATAGTTAGCTCTTCTTGTTGAATTGATCCTTTACCATTATGTAATGGCCTTCTTTGTCTCTTTTGGTCTTTGTCGGTTTAAAGTCTGTTTTATCAGAGACTAGGATTGCAACCCCTGCTTTTTTCTGTTTTCCATTTGCTTGGTAGATCTTCCTCCATCCCTTTATTTTGAGCCTATGTGTGTCTCTGCCCATGAGATGGGTCTCCTGAATACAGCACACTGTTGGGTCTTGACTCTTTTTCCAATTTGCCAGTCTGTGTCTTTTAACTGGAGCATTTAGCCCATTTTCATTTAAGGTCAATATTGTTATGTGTGAATTTGATCCTGTCATTATGATGTTAGCTGGTTATTTTGCTCGTTAGTTGATGCGGTTTCTTCTTAGCATCGATGGTCTTTACAATTTGACATGTTTTTGCAGGGGCTGGTACCAGTTGTTCCTTTCCATGTTTAGTGATTCCTTCAGGAGCTCTTGTAAGGCAGTCCTGGTGGTGACAAAATCTCTCAGCATTTGCTTGTCTTTTAAAGATTTTATTTCTCCTTCACTTGTGAAACTTAGTTTGGCTGGATATGAAATTCTGGGCTGAAAATTCTTTAAGAATGTTGAATATTGACCCCCACTCTCTTCTGGCTTGTAGAGTTTCTGCCAAGAGATCTGCTGTTAGTTTGATGGGCTTCCCTTTGTGAGTAACTTGACCTTTCTCTCTGGCTGCCCTTAACATTATTTCCTTCATTTCAACTTTGGTGAATCTGACAATTATGTGACTTGGAGTTGCTCTTCTTGAGGAGTATCTTTATGGCGTTCTCTGTATTTCCTGAATTTGAATGTTGGCCTGCCTTGCTAGGTTGGGGAAGTTCTCCTGGATAATATCCTGAAGAGTGTTTTCCAATTTGGTTCCATTCTCCCTGCCACTTTCAGGTACACTGATCAGACGTAGATTTGGTCTTTTCACATAGTCCCATATTTCTTGGAGGCTTTGTTTCTTTCTTTTTACTCTTTATTCTCTAAACTTCTCCTCCTGTTTCATTTCATTCATTTGATCTTCAATCACTGATACCCTTTCTTCCACTTGATCGAATTGGCTACTGAAGTTTGTGCATGCGTCATGTAGTTCTCATGCCATGGTTTTCAGCTCCATCAGGTCATTTAAGGTCTTCTTTATGCTGTTTATTCTAGTTAGCCATTCGTCTAATTTTCTTTCAAGGTTTTTAGCTTCTTTGCGATGGGTTTAAACATCCTCCTTTAGCTCGGAGTTTGTTATTACCGATCATTTGAAGCCTTCTCTCCATCCCTCAAAGTCATTCTCCATCCAGCTTTGTTCTGTTTCTGGCGAGGAGCTGCGTTCCTTTGTAGGAGAAGGGGCACTCTGATATTTAGAATTTTCAGCTTTTCTGCTCTGGTTTCTCCCCATCTTTGTCATTTTATCTACCTTTGGTTTTTGATGATGGTGACGTACAGATGGAGTTTTGGTGTGGATGTCCTTTCTGTTTGTTAGTTTTCCTTCTAACAGTCAGGACCCTCAGCTGCAGGTCTGTTGGAGTTTGCTGGAGGTCCACTCCAGACCCTGTTTGCCTGGGTATCACTGGCAGAGGCTGCAGAACAGCAAATATTGCAGAACGGAAAATGTTGCTGCCTGATTCTTCCTCTGGAAGCTTCGTCTTAGAGGGACACCCGGCCGTATGAGGTGTCAGTCGGCCCCTACTGGGAGGTACCTCCCAGTTAGGCTACTCGGTGTTCAGGGACCCACTTGAAGAGGCCGTCTGTCTGTTCTCAGATCTCAAACTCCATGCGGGGAGAACCACTAATCTCTTCAAAGCTGTCAGACGGACGTTTAAGTCTGCAGAAGTTTCTGCTGCCTTTTGTTCAGCTATGTCCTGCCCCCAGAGGTGGAGTCTACGGAGGCAGGCAGGCCTCCTTGGGATGTGGTGGGCTCCACCCAGTTTGAGCTTCCTGGCTGCTTTTTTTACCTACTCAAGCCTCAGCAATGGCGGACGCCCCTCCCCCAGCCTTGCTGTCACCTTACAGTTCGATCTCAGACTGCTATGCTAGCAGTGAGTGAGGCTCCGTGGGCGTGGGACCCTCCGAGCCAGGCATAGGATATAATTTCCTAGTGTGTCGTTTGCTAAGACCATGGGAAGAGTGCAGTATTAGGGTGGGAGTGTCCCGATTTTCCAGGTACCATCTGTCATAGCTTCCCTTGGCTAGGAAAGGGAATTCCCCGACCCCTTGTACTTCCCTGGTGAGGCGATGCCCCGCCCTGCTTTGACTCATGCTCCATGGGCTGCACCCACTCTCCGACAAGCCCCAGTGAGATGAACCCAGTACCTCAGTTCGAAATGCAGAAATCACCCGTCTTCTGAGTTGCTCACGCTAGGAGCTGTAGACTAGAGCTGTTCCTATTTGGCCATCTTGGAACCTCTGATCCTTTAATCCATCTTGAGTTAATTTTTGTATAAGGTGTAAGGAAGGGGTCCAGTTTCAATTTTCTGCATATGGCTAGCCAGTTCTCTCAGCATTTATTAAATAGGGAATCATTTCTCCATTGCTTGTTTTTGTCAGGTTTAAAGAAGACATTCATATGGCCAAAAAACATATGAATAAAAGCTCAACATCACTGATCATTAGAGAAATGCAAATCAAAACCACTATGAGATACCTTCTCACACCAGTCAGAACAGTGATTATTAAAAAGTCAAGAAACAACCGATGCTGGCGAGGTTGCAGATAAATAGGAATGGTTTTACACTGTTGGTGGGAATGTAAATTAGTTCAACCATTGTGAAAGACAGTGTGGTGACTCCTCAAAGATCTAGAACCAGAAATACCATTTGCACCAGCAATCCTATTACTGGGCATATACCCAAAGGAATATAAATTATTCTGTTACAAAGATATATGCACATGTATGGTCACTGCAGCACTGTTCACAATAGCAAAGACATGGAATCAACCAAATGCCCATCAATGATAGACCAGATAAACAAAATGTGGTACATATACTCCATGGAATACTATGCAGCCATAAAAAGGAATGAGATCACGTCCTCTGCAGAGACATGAACGCAGCTGGAAGCCATTATCCTCAGCAAACTAATGCAGGAATAGAAAATCAAATGCTGCATGTTCTGACTTATAAGTGGGAGCTGAACAATGAGAACACGTGGACACAGGAAGGGGAACAGCACACACTGGGGCCTGTTGGGGAATGGGGTTGAGGGAGGGAGAGCATTAGGAAAAATAGCCAATGCATGCTGGGTTTAATACCTAGGTTATGGGTTGACAGGTGCAGTAAACCACCATGCCACTTGTTTATCTATGTAACAAACCTGCACATCCTGCACATGTATCCTGGAACTTAAAAATTAAAATTTAAAAAATAAAAATAAATGTATCAGGGCAATTTCAGAAATATGAATTCACTTGCTAAGAATACAATGGTTGTGTCCCTCCATTCAGGAAGCCCAGCAAAACCCCATTTCCCAAATCAGAGCTAAATGTCTATATTATGTGACAGCAACATTTACTAACTTATTTATAAAATTTGCATGATTTTAGAGAATAAAATATAGAATACCTGTGTTTTGAATTCCAGAATGTTATTTCCTGGGTTAATTCTTCCTAGTAATATCAAATCTTTTATCTGAATACATTTCTTTTTAGGAGCTGTACTGTAGTTTAAAGGCTTTTTTATAATATCTTGTTGCCCAGATCCAGAGGAAGAGGAGATCTGACTGTCATCTGCACGTGGAACAGCAGAAACTGATTTTTTACGATATGGTTTCATCGGATGCACTGTATCACTGCCTAAGACAGCAACCCCTTGATGTGCCAGGGATTCTGATGCCCCTGTAGGTGATTGCTGGGAAGTTGTTTTCCTGTTTCCTCTTTTGGGATGATAATTGGAAAGGTCCTGATCACAAATAATATTTGATGGATGGGCAGAATTTTCGGCAAGGACACTTGCAGTTTCTGAAATATTTAATTTGCCGATTACTGGGGAAGGAATACAGAATTCATGGTCTTTGTCTGTAGCTTCTGTAAGATCATTCTCTTTCTCTTTCTGTGAATATTCTGTTTGACCAATAAAAGCAACAGGTTGGGATGGTAATTTATTATTCTCTGTGCCATCTGAATGTTGGGATTTTGGAAAACCATCCAAGGTACAATCACTGACATTTTGTTTAGAATTCACATCATTTCCAGAAAATTCTCCCCTTCTCACTGCCTCTGAATTTAGACAAATGTTGGTATTTTGGCTGTTGTTCCAAGTTTCCAGAGACAATTGTGTTTCCTGCATGCTTCCACAAACAGGAGAAAGTAAACCTGATTGGGGATGCTCTAAATTTTCCAGACTAGTGAGTTCTTGGTTGTCCTTTTCACTGCAGTTTTCTGACCTGGGTGGGAGCTTCCTTAAACTAAGACAAGGCAATGATGTAACATTCTTATAGTTTTGAATTTTCAGGCTTATTCTTTTCTGTTTTTTTGCCACAGCTAAAAGACTCTTCTGTCTTGCCACCAAGTTGGCCAATTGTTCTCTCAGGGCTCCATGCTTAAATGACTCTATGGATATCCTATAGGAAGAAACAGAAAGAGAAAAAAATGCAGTAACCTCAGAAAGCTTTTTAAAGCAGTCATTTAGAGGTCAAAGATACTTTGTCTCAATTTTAATAACTTTAAAATACACAGAACTATACCTGTGCAATTTACTGCCTTTGATTTTTTTAATCTGACCACCTGCAGCCTGTTGACACAAAATATTTCCTTTGAGAGGAAACTGATTCCTTTATTTAAGGTAAGTGTGCCCTTTTCTTAAGGAGTTGACAGTAAGGTTATCAAGATTTTATATTCATATCATTATTATCAATTGCGAGTCAACTCTAAAAGATAAACAAAACTTGGATAATCTATCTAAACATCTATAGATTGGAAGGTAGCATCTATAGGTTGGAAGGTAGCAATTGGTGGCTAAGGAAAGTCATCATTCTTCAAATTTGGGGCTTGCTTACCTGTTTATTAGTAAGTACAATTTGAAAGTTCTATTCAGGTTCTCTTAGCTATGGAAGAACAAGATTGTTTTGTGAATAATCATACTTCAGCTAGACCTGAGAAATGTTTGTTCCCCAAGTAATTACCATAATTGTATTTTGAACCTGTATGAAGACACTTCCAAGTCCAGAGGGACTACCCAGGAAAGCATCATTCTGTGTGTCTTCCCCAAACTGAATTTCTCAAGACCCTGAGGACTAAGGAAGAGGAAATGGCTTTTCACATGTTCATACTTTTGTCTTTTGATTATGCCCACCAATCCCACCCTGACCTTCAGATTATCGGATACTTTGTTTTCAGCGGTTCTCAAACTTTTTGGTCTCAGGAACTATTTGTACTTTTAAAAATTATTGAGGAACCCAAACAGCTATTGTGTGTATGAATATCTATCAGTATTTACTGTTTTAGAAATTAAAACTGAGAAAACTTTTTAAACAAAAGAATACACAACACATTCTATCAGGCTTTATCATGTATCATGTGGCCTCTGAAAAATTCCACTGTACATTCATGAGAGAATGAGAGCAAGAGAGCAATAACATCTTAGTATTATTATTAAAAAATAGTTTTGACTTCACAGATCCTGTGAAACGGTCTCAGGTACCCCACCAGGGTTCCCTGGACCACAGTTTAAGAGCTGCTGTTTTAAGGAAAAGCAATAGTATAGATATATATCTATAGTATCTTGCCTCTCCTATCAAAGTTTAGAGCTGATACTAAACTCCCAGCAGACTGGATGTTAAAAGAAGTAGTATACATAAGTGAAAAAATCAGCAAGAAGAAGGACTCAGATTAGCAAACAACTGGTAGCATAAAATGCAAAAGAAATGCATAACATCAGACTTAAAACTATGTGAAACAAGGAGTTCAGAGACAAAACTTTAGATTACCCACACCAAGATGTGAAGTCTTATAGCAATATTAATAAGAATTTACATAGTGAAACTCCAATTGATCAGAAACTTTTGAAAATTCCAGGTGTAGTACATTGTTAACCACAGGACACTAAAGGAAATTCAAGCAAGCCTCTCTGAAGTCCCCTAAAATTACCCATATGTAGATTATAGAAGCTCACTGCTTTATATTGACAGGAAAACAAGGACGAAATAGAAAGGAACTTATGTTAGCTCTTCACTGGAGAAGAAGGCAAAATGGGGATTAAAAATAAAAATAGAAAACTGATTTTTAAAAATAAGTTCAGAAAAAAATTGAATACATAATAGACATTAAATGATTATAAGAGAAGAATATATAAGGACACGTTTAGAAAATTGTGAATAAAGAATAGGGAGCATAAGTAGTTAAGTCTATTAAAAACTAATAAAAAATAATGCCGAAACAAGAAAAAAAAATGTAACTTTTTTTCACAAAAAATATGAGAAGAGGTATATAACCAATATAATCAGGACAAAACTCTTTAAGGACCTTGGGATTTTAGAAATACAATAAAACACAAAATTAATCAACTGATTGATCAACTGCTTAGAAGGACATTTGTGACAGCAAAAAGAAACATTTTTTTAGTGTAGAAAATTTGAGTGTGCTAAAGAAATAAATTTATCTGTGGGATTCACAACCAGAAAAACTTTCATAAAATTCTCTACTGTAGACAACTTTTTAAGATATTGAAATGTTCTTTTTTGACTATTTCAAGTAATAATGTAGAAAAATACCTTTCTGGGAAGTATAATTTTCCACGGTGGTAAAAGATGAGACAACCTTATAAAGTCATTTTTTGGCCCTAAGCAATGTGTTTTTGTATTCTTAAGAAATCTAGACAACTACTGCAGCTAAAAAGGAAAAATTCTAGAAACTCAGAAGCACTCTTTTTTTTTTCCTTTTTCTACTCACCTGTATTTTTTAGCCAGATCATCCCTTTCTGCTTTCTGCTTGGCAAGCACATTATCCATAATCTCTTTTATATTTAACATCTTCTCAATGTATTGTTCTAGAAACATGACAATAAAAAGTTAGCTAACTGAAGGATAGTGAATGTCAAATTTGGTCATATGAGAATTAGCCCTATTGTTAATTTTAAAAAGCCATTATTCCCTATGCTCTTCCCCAGTATTAATGACCCAGATATCTCAATTAAGGCTTACTTAACAATGTCAATCTACGGAAATGCCCTGAAGTGTATAGATAAGAATACTGTAAAAGAGTAGGCCAGCCTGAGTTCTAATCCTGTTGCCCCACTGACTAAGTTTTGTGAGCCTGGATAAGTCATGTAACTTACACGGTTAACTTTCTTACCTGTGAAATGAAGGTAGTAAAAGAAGATATTTTGTCTGTTAAAATTATTTTATTTTTTAAAATACAAAAGGAATACATTAACATTGTAAAATTTTTTCAAACCATATAAATATTTACAAAGATGAAAAGTAAGAGTATCCCTACTCACCCCACTGCTTTTCCTCTAATGTATTCAACAAAGGAGATTACTGTTAATACTTTAGGGGTGTGTGTGTTTGTAAAATTTGTGTTATATATTTATTATTTTAAATACTTACACTATGTATAATTATACATTATATGCACTTAAAAAATAGAATCATGCTGTCAGTTCTTGTTCTTTGCACTTATAATAACATTTACATGGTACTATATGATACCTAAGGTCACCTGTAGATCTTACAAACCACCATTACAATAATTACTTAAATTTTTCCAACTTTCTTCCTTTGCTTTCCAAGTAAAGGCATAATGACCTTCCTCCCAACACAGATCCACATGATTACCCACAAATGTGGGTTATGTACAAATCCAGATGCACAAGTAGGAAACTGAAAGGGTTAAATGCATATATTTTAATTCTTTTAAGCTACTTGTTGTTTCTTTCACTTTTGGCTTTGTTTCTTAAAATTTTTCCTAATTTTTTGGACCAATGCACATTTTTCTGCATAAAGTAACTTGAGAAAATCTGTGGTAGAAAATGACATGAGGTTCAGAGGTAGAATTCGTTTCAGAAATTCCCTCAGCAAATCAGACAAATGATTTGATAAGTATTGAGTCAGTGTCCTCAGAGTAGTTTCTATCACCCTAATACTGTAGTTAAGGATTAGTTTCACAATATGATGCATATTCTAACAAAGGAGGAAAATGTGTACAATCAATAAGAATTTAGATATAACTTTGTTCAGCAGATTTGACACTGTTTATTAAAAGACATTTTAAATTATCTATGTGCCCTGTCATCCCAGCTTTTCCAACTGAATTTTAAACCATAGGTAAAAATAACATACTACAGGAACTTAAAATATTCAGTATGTTTCTATAAGAAACAGCAGAAATATATTTTACATATAGTTTGGTATCACACACTTCTTTATCAAAGATGATATTAATCAATGGTATATTAAAGAGAACCTATAATTGTCCTAATATGTGTAATATTTTATTACTTGATCAGGTATTACAAAACAACGAGGATGAGAGAAATTATTCAACAAATAGCGATGAATAAATGGGTTATAATACGGGGTAAACCTATTCTATCCTTAAATACAGAAAAAAATTTCAGATGAATTACGCATTAGAATGCTTAGGGAAAATTTATAAAATATTAACAACAGCAATTTTCTGCCTCAGTTCAGTTGAAGCAGTTCAGTTGATAACTGATAGAAAAGTGAATGCAAGGTCTCTTTCAGAAAAATTTTCAAAGATGTACAGAATGGGACTCATTACTCAGATCCCTCAGCCAGATCAAAGCTGTAACAAGTGTCAGATGTGGAGGAGGGTGAATTTGAAAAAAGATTTCTTTAGAGAGCAGTTGCTTACCTGAGTGGGAATCTGCATATTCAGCAGCAGCAGTAAGGGGTAAAGGGGATTCTCTCCTTTACCTCAAGCCTGCTAGGGTAAGTTCCTCAAAGGATTATTTAGAGAACCTAACTGAACTCTAAGTTGAGGTGACAATGAATTGGTATCTGGCTTCCTTCTTGAATATCTAGAGACCTTGAAAAATGAGAAGCTACCCCAGCAGGGCCAAAAGAAAGTTGCTGCTGAGCTGAGAATTAATTATCTTCCCTTCTAAGAGTGGGCCTGAGGTGCAAAGATCCTGAGGACTTGTTGTGAAGCCTGCCCTGTGACCCTGCCTATGAGGGCTTCCACCTGACAGTGAGAGTCTGTGTAGGATGGTTCATTAGAAAGAAAAAAAAAAGAAGCTGAGAGAAGACTGAGAGGACATAGGGAAAGGGCAATGTGTATTGCCCACATCATAGGAGTTCCAACCTGATGGGCCATAGAGAAATTTCAGAAGAGTCTTAGAAAACTGCTCTCCAGAGACTGAGTTTTAAACACCTGTCAGGGAGTGGTAGAGCCAACCACAGTCAGTAATTAGTTACCATCCAAGAGCTCCAGGGTCCCACTGCCTTACCTCTCCTTCCTTAAGGGCAGTAAGACAAAAATAAAAGCATCAAGATTATTCAATGTATTAGCTATAATATAATAAAATTAAACTACAAAACCTGGGGGTGTTGGGGAGAAGCTCCTAATTTTAGAGGCATTCAAATAAATAGAAAAAGGCCGATGAATTTTTACTATACAGAATTTGTAATTGTATATATTTAAACAAAAACTAACACACATTGCAAAGAAAAAGACAAGTCACTGAAAAAGTATTTGCAGCAGTTATGGTGGAAAAGGGGTAAGTAATTGTAACACATAAATAGGCTCCACTTGATGAATAAACAAATAATAGAAACACTTCTCAAAATAGGGAATAAAACTAGTGAAAAAGTACCATTGGGCCGGGTGCAGTGGTTCACGTCTGTAATCCCAGCACTGTGGAAGACTGAGGTGGGCAGATCACGAGGTCAAGAGATCAAGACCATCCTGGCCAACATGGTGAAATACTGTCTTTACTAAAAATACAAAAATTAGCTGGGCATGGTACATGCGCCTGTAGTCCCAGCTCCTAGGGAGGCTGAGGCAGAAGAATCGCTTGAACCTGGGAGGCAGAAGTTGCAGTGAGCTGAGATCGCACCACTGCACTCCAGCCTGGTGACAGAATGAAACTCCATCTCAAAAAAAAAAAAAAAAAGTACCACTAATAAGCAACATGGCAAATGAAAATATCAGGCATATTTTTCTTATTAAACTAGTAAGGTTATTTAAAACGAAAATAGTGATGCTACTAGCTGTGTACACAAAGACACTAATGTGTACACTGCTAGTAGCGTCAGTATTTTCACTTCCAACATGAAAATTAGTACTATCTATAAAATAGAATTTATCAATATAAATCAATAGATTTTAAATGCTTATATAATTTGACCCAATAGTTACAATTCTGTTAATCTTTCTGAAGAAGATAATACGTCCAGAAAAAGCTACATATTGTAGAAGAACAGCAAAAAATTGGAAATCATCCAAATGTTCAACAAAAAGGGAAAAATTTAGGAAACTGTGGAACATTTATTGAATACTAGGAATGAAGACTGTGAAAAAAACGCAAAATTACCATATCTATCATGATCAAAACTATGTTTTTAAGAGTTTTACTGAGGTCTAATTGCATTATTATGTTCTCAGACAAAAAAAAAATGTGGGGCGGGGGTCTGGAAATAAAACAACAAAATATTGTGGTAGGACAATAGCTAATTTTAGCATTTTTCTCTTTTTCTTGAAGTATATCTGTATGCCTTCCATAATGAAAAAAATTATAAACTTGGAATAATCATCTTGGATGCAAAAGATATTACAAATAGTAAATGAAATAAATATACTAACTGTATATTTTTGTTTGGGGGTATGAATTATTTTCTATTAGTTTCCTCCAAACATAACACGTACCATGTTAGGCCAGGATGAAAAGTAGAATGTGTAAAATTTTAAAGGAGATGATTTTTTTAAAGACTATACAAACATGAGTTAGGACAAGAGATGAACAGTTATATCCTGCTATACAAAAGGTTGATGAGGTACTTTAAATTACCTTACTTTTAGTTACTACTTTTAACTAACTTTTACATTCACAGATCTGAATTTATCAGGAACTACTTTCCACCTTATAAATCATAACTCAAAAAATATATATGTGAGTCATCAATGGCTTGCATATATTCACTGAAGTTTGAGAAATTAAGATTATTAGGTCAGGGATCAGAGTCTAATTTGCTATTTTGAATCTTTAGTGTTTTGAAAACAGGAAGATATCTTTGCAGTCAGATACCCACCTGTTATATGTGCTCTTCTGAAAGTAGGAGGATTTGCTTTCCTTGTGTCACTGCTGCACCACCTTCCACTGCACTATTTCTGATCTACTTTTAAGGGTTACCATAGCTGGGTGAAGCTGACAACCCACAGGGTAACATAATCTCATCTCTTGTCACAATCTTACATTTTCTGTCATAGGATTATCTAAACATATCACTGGTATAGCTTATCTCTGATCATAGTTCTGCATGTCTCTCAAATTACTCATGCAGCACTTTGCATCTAGAAGTATCTTTAACAACACAAACTACTGGTTTGCATCGTGATAAAATCAGCCTTTTAGCTATCATTAAAAGTCTACTTTGGACTTACTTTTTAAGTAAGTTACTTTTAATGATATTAATAATTCCTAGCACTTTAAATCCTCTCACATAAAAATAGAAGACCACTTTTTCAGCCATTGTGAGCTCTGAAATAAATATATAGCTTAAGAAGAAGATGACCTTGGGTATCTGAAAATATCATACTTGAGTATGAGTCTATATTTACCTGCATCTTCAGGGTTTCTTATTTCAAACTCTAATAAATTTTCTTGTTTTTCTTCTATATCTTGTAGAATGGCACTGAGGGTCTGATGCTGTCAGATAAAAATATTTGAAACTTCATTACAAAGGGGTAGATATGCTCTCTGACATGCCATTGACAAACATAGAATAAATAAAATACTAAAGAAAGTTTTCCTAAAAATGCTCATTCCTCTCTATGTTCAAAATGTACTCATACTTTTTAACTGTATAAATGTTGCAGATTTGAACAAAAGCAAACAAATATATTTTGAATTATGTAGTAGATACCCTGGAAAATAGAATGTAAAAGTAGCAATCATAAGAAATCAATTTATCACTGACTTCTGTTGAAACTATAGGTGTAGGAGAAAAATAAATCACATAACACTGAAAGTACATATATACAACAAGTTCACTTTAAGGCCTTATGACTTTCACTGCACACTATTAAAATCTTACACCTAATCTTAGAAGTACAAAACACTATGCTCTCAAAAATTCACAAAGGGGACTTAATACTACTTCTACATGCCCTTGTCAGTACCAATCTTCCTGCCTTGAATGCTTTCAATTCACTCTGCCCTGATTCTTCTCTTTCCCTATGAGAGAGAGAATTGTGGAGCGGGCTCTGGAACCAGACTTTCAGGTGTAAATCCTGGCTTCACCTCTTCCTATCTAGGTGACTCCAGCAAGTTATTTATCCTCTCTGTGACTGAATTGTATAACACATTAAAATTCTAAGGACAATGTCAGCACAAAGTAAGAACTCCTTAAATAGTGAATATTATAATCATATAAAACCCATTCATACAGGAAACTTCTGACTTATCCAATCCATGCTGATTTCCTTTTTCTCAGAATTAAGAAATTCAGTGCTACATAATTTAACACTAACATAATAATGTCTTATACATTATATTTCCTCATCAGGACAATGAGATCTTGTGGGCAGAAGCATGCCTTTTACATTTGTATATGGTTTCAACATTGTGGGTTCATAGCTATTGCTCCATTAATGATGATTGATTGATTGACTCATATTACCTGTCCTTTAATATACTCTCCATACACATTCATTTCTAAAACATGTAGATCCTCAAAGCCTTCTGAAATATGTTGCCCTGAAATTTTACTTTGGTGCCCACAAAAGATATTCAAAAAGTACGTAATAAAATAATCTAATTATTTGATAAAGCAATCTTACTGCTGTCATTTATTAAATGTATCCAAGTGAAATTATAAAATACAAATATAAAAAACAAGCAAAAATAAAAACACCACTAAGGTTTACCGCTTTATACAGTGAACGATTTATGGTTATAAAAGCAAACAGAAGATGAGAATTTGTGCCCAGGCTAAGCTCTATCCACAGATTAGGACAAAGAAACATCTTTTGGTGCCAACTTTCCTTTCTGCTTTGCTTGTATCGTAAATGTATTCAGTCTTGGACACTATGGGCCAAGACTTATCCAAAATAAGGTTTCACTGAGGATGCTACCTTGGTTGAGATTTTGTGTCTAGTTAAGCTTTGTGTTTTGGTCGAACTAAGAATTTCAATCAATATATATATCTTATTAAGCAACTGCTATGTTCTTTTTTTCAAAAGCTACCTTTACATGGTGGGTTTTGCAGCAAATTGTATTACTATAAACCATATGGGATCAAGGTTAGCTAAACCAGGCTGCTTAATCCTCTTCTCTGTCTGGATTCCAGAATCTTTTCTATATCCTGCATCTCCTAGACACTTATGGAAGTGAGTAAAGACACATTTATGACAGTGGCAGTGTCTATGGACAAGAAGTAGCCAAAGAACTCAAACTAGGTATAAAGGATAGCAGCTACTCCACAGTTCTGTATTCAAAGCAAATAATTAAGAGTTAACCACACAGCATAACTTCCAGGCCCATTCTGTTCATTATTTTATCTTTTATAATAAAAAAATTTCAATCTTTGTGTTATTAAAATGGAGAGTATTGCTGTTAGCCAATAACTAACTGGCTGGCTCAAAGAATGGCATTTTCTAAGATGAAGAACGAAGTAATTTTAACTTCACTCACCACAGAAAGGCTTTCACTTGATCTTTCTTGGTGTGAAAGGAAAGGTGAATCAATAGTTTTGCCGTCATCACAAAAACACTGTTTATGTCTTTTAGATTGGACAGCAGGAATTTTTTCTTTAAAAAGTAAAATTAGAAAATATAATAAGAATATGCAAAAATATAGTTTTATTTTTCAGTTTTAATGTGATGCAGATGAGACGGCTAAGTCAAGTCTACAACTATTATATCTTAATCAGTACTCATCATCATCAATTGGCTACTTATGGCTAACATTTACGGAGCACTTGTCACATGCTGGGTGCCAAAAACTATCCATAAATCATCTCATTTAATCTTCATATGAACCTGTGAAGTAGGTAGTTTATTATATCCATTTTGCAGAAGAGGAAAGTGAGGCTTAGCGGGGTTCAAGAAGTTGCCCAATGTCACACAGAACTGAAACCAGATCTTATCTGATTCCAACGTCCACATGACTTGATTAATGCCTCTGTAAATTCTCTTGGACCCTACTCCCATTCTGGATTCCCTTTCTCTATATTATGAGTGTACTCTATATTCTTCATCCTTCTGGGGTACCTGATCAAGGAAACAAAAAACAGTAGATATGTGGGAATAGATCTATCACTTTACAATAGATCTATCAAGAACTCCAAATGCAAGACTTCCCTGATAAACTGAGCTAATCTAAATCATGGGAACTTTCAGGTATAGCTGTGAAGAGGGAGTGTGAAATGGCTGGGCCTCTGAGAAAGGCCCTGACCCTATGGACTTACTATATCGTAGCAGGCAATGAAAAGAGGAAATTTGTTTCACTCTTGACCTTGACCTATCCATGATCTAGCCCACTGGTGAAATATAACACAATGAATATCCTTAGCTCTGACCAATTATATTAGTAATTCTTCCGTGAAAATCAACAGTTGGTAAGGATGTTGGTAGGCTAGGGGAGAAGTGTGTTACACAATTGCTCTCCCCAGCATTCTTCCTCATGGTGAGAATATAGATATATTCCTGAGTATCTTCTTCTATGAGTCAAGGTTTGAGCATGAGGGAAAAGGAAGAACAATTCCCTCTCCTCAATACTTAATAAAATATAAAGTATTGCTAAAATGGTTCATAAAATTTTGCCTGATTGTACATACATTCCCTTGAAATATTCTTTTCATTGCAAAATATATTACACATATACAAGTATATTTCCTTTAACAAACTAATATGCTAGAATACTAGATTCTTTAAAAGTTGGCATGAATCCAACTGATATATGAATCATTACAAATTTTGAAGTAATGGAATCTTAGTTGCAAAAACTTCAGTATAATGTCACCCCTTTTCCAGCCCTACTACAACTAAGCTGATCTGCCTGGCTTCAATTATATCTCTATCTCAAATCTAATGTTAGGGAGATTAATGTTTGCTTGATGAATGCTATAGGTTTCATTTCAACATGTAACTCCAATCCAATAGGATCATATGATCTATAAATTACACCATATTTTTAAATGCTAATTTCTAAAAATAAATAATGGCTTTTGAAGAGTTTAATAAACATAGGACACATCTATCCTAGTTATGAAACAATTTACACAACAAATCAGAAGATTTTCCTAAACAGAGATATATCTCTGTATAAAATAGCAGCAATATTGATATACATACCATTGACTATAGCATCTCTCTCATCTCTATTATCAGTCTCAACAGCACCATAAGATTTTAGTAATTCTTTCATTTTTTCATCATCTGCTTCATCCAAAGCACTCTTCTGTTTTTGATCTTTTTGATTAGGGTTTGCTCCATTTTGTAGTAGAATCTCAGCTGCCTACAAAGTATTTTTTCAAAGTTATCTCTATAGACACCAAAGATGAATAATTTCTGTTTTCATCACGAACACCACTGCCAAGCATTAAAAGCTATCAAAAGAAAGTTTTCAAACTCAGGTCAAGAAATTTTTTAATTAAAATTGATGTGGCAATTGCAGACTAATCCAATTTGGACTGATTAGTCCTCACAAGAGAACCAAACACAAAGACATGAAAGTACAATATGCTGCATTCATTGCAGTAAGAAGTAGGCATAGGGAGGTTCAGTTCTAGATCAGTAACTGCCCAGTAGAATTTTCTGTAATAATAAAATGTTCTATATCTGCTCTGTCCAATAAGGTAACTACTAATCACATGTGGCTTTTGAGCATTTGAAATGTGGCTAATGTGACTGAAGAAATCAATTTTTTATTTAATTAATTTAAATTTAAATAGCAAAAGTAGCTAGTAGCTACCATATTGGGCAGCACAGATCTAGATGTTGTGCAGATTAAGCCACTTGCATCTTACTATGGAATTTCTGACACCCGGAAGGATTTAATCTATCTCTCTAACACAGCTTCTTGTCCTTCTCCAAGCTGCTGGAGGATAGGGTATAAAAGTGGGGTAAGAGTTGCTTCGCGGCTATATTACAAACAACATTATAATTTGTGATTAGACATACTTGAATAACATTCTATTTGGACAATATTTTATGTACACTACTTGTTCAGGAGGTTTTATGAACTAGCCTAGAAACCTAATACCCATTTCAATATTCTCCATACAGAAATATGTGTCCTAAATAACAAACTTTAAGGAAATAATTTCAACTTTTATTTTAGATTCAAATGATATATGTGCAGATTTACTACATGGGTATATTGCATGATGCTGAGGTTTGGGGTATGAATCATCCCATCACCCAGGTAGTAAGCACAGTACTCAACAGAGAGTTTTTCAGCTCTTGCCCTCCTCCCTCTCTCCGCTCTCTAGTAGTCTCAGTATCTACTGTTCTCATCTTTATGATCATGTGTACCCAATATTTACCTCCCACTTATAAGTGAGAAAATGTGGTATTTGATTTTTCTGTTCCTGCATTAATTCACTCAGAATAATGGCCTCCAGCTGCATCCATGTTGCTGCAAAGGACATGATTTTGTTTTTGTTTATGGCTGCATAGTATTCCATGGTATATGTGTACCACATCTTATTTATCCAGTTCACCAATGATGGTCACCTTGGGTGATTTAATGTCTTTGCTATTGTGAATAGTGCTGCAATTAACACACAAGTGTATGTGTCTTTTGGTAGAACAATTTGTTTTCCTTTGGGTACATACCCAGTAATGGAATTGCTAGGTTGAATGGTAGTTCCAAGTTCTCTGAGAAATCTCCAAACTGTTTCCACAGTAGTTGAACTAATTTACATTCCTACCAACAGTGTATAAGTGTTTTCTTTTCTTCACAACCTTAACAGCATCTGTTCTTTTCTGACTTTTAAATAATAACCATTCTGACTGGTGTGAGATGATATCTCACTCTGGCTTTGGTTTGCACTTCTCTGATGATTAGTGGTACTGAACTTTTTTTTTTCATGTTTGTTGACCACTTGTATACTAAATGACAAACTTCACAGAATATTAAAGATAGAGGGAAACTTAGAAACCCCATCATTTTAGATAAAAGGAAACTAAGGTCAAAGAGGATGTGATATTTTCGGGAGAAAAAAATTTCTAATATAAATAAGGTTGCTCTGAGTAACTCTTAAATTGTGTATTAAAAATAAATTTATAATTGACCAAAGTAAAGAATGGTTATTAACTGGATTAAGGTATAAGTCAGCCAGGGACAGTGGTTTATGCCTATAATCCCAGCACTTTGGGAGGCTGAGGCAGGAAATTGCTTGAGCCCAGGAGTTCGAGACCAGCCTATGTAACATAGTGAGGCCTTTTCTCTGTAAAAAATTTAAAAATTAGCTGGGTGTGGTGGCACACACTTCTAGTCTCAGCTACTTGAGAGGTTGGGGCTGGAGGATCACTTGACCCTGGGAGGTCGAGGCTTCAGTGAGCAGTGATACCCTAGCCTGGGTGACAGAGCAAGACCTTGACTCAAAAAAATGAATTATAGTATAAGTCAATTAGTGAAAAACAATGATCCCACTTGCAAAAGGCAAGCAAGTAACTCACCCCTGAAAAACCTTCTAGTTAGGAAAAGATGGTCAGGATTTTGTTAAAATGGAGACATACTATATGCCAGTGGAAAAAGTATTTTTTTAATCTTTCTGCTTATGTCCAAGGATAAAGAGGCAGATAAATTTAGGAGCAAATGGGCCAGTAGAAATTATTAAGGATAATCTCTTAGTTTTTCTACTAGCCTAGAGGTAGCATAGCATAAAGAAAAAACTGAACCAAATCACAAAGACACAGAAGAAAAAAAATGAAGACACGAAGAATTCATAAAACAACTAGTGATAACAACATGACAGGAAGAAAACCTCATGTATCAATATTAACCTTGAATGTAAGTGAATTAAATGCTCCACTTAAAAGATAACGATAGGCAGAACAGATTTTTAAAATGAACCAACTATATGCTGTCTACAAGAAACTCACTTTACTGGTAAAGACACATAGATGAAAGACAAAGGGCACAGTGGCTGATGCCTGTAATCCCAGCACTTTGGGAGGCCGAGACAGGTGGATCATGAGGTCAGGAGTTTGAGACCAGCCTGATGAACATAGTGAAACCCCCTCTCTACTAAAAGTACAAAAATTAGCCAAGTGTGGTGGCGCACACCTGTAATCCCAGCTACTCAGGAGGCTGAGGCAGGAGAATCACTTGAATCCGGGAAGCAGAGGTTGCAGTGAGCCAAGATTGTGTCATTACACTCCAGCCTGGTGACAGAGTAAGACTCTGTCAAAAACAAACAAACAAACAAACAAAGATAAAGGGGTGGAACATGATATTCTATGCAAATGAAAACCAAAGTAAGCAGGAGTAGCTATACTTATAACAAATTAAACCAACTTCAAATCAAAAACAGTATAAAAAGAGACAAAGATCATTATCTAATGATAAAGGGTGATATCAATTTAACAAAAGGATATAATAATATTAAATACATAGGTACTCAAACTGGAGCACCCAGATTCATAAAACAAATGTTACTAAACCAAACCTAAAGAAAGATACAGATAGCAATACAATAATACTGGGGCACTTGAACACCCCAGTCACAGCACTAGACAGATCACTGAGACAGAAAATCAAGAAAGAAACACAGGAGTTAAATTGAACTTTAGACCAAATGGACCTAATAGACACTTACAGAACATTCTATCCAGCATCACAGAATATACATTCTTCTCATCAGCACGTGAAACATTCTCCCAAATAGACCATATGTTAGGCCACAAAACTAGCCTCAATAAATTTGAAAAAAATTGAAATCACATCAAGTATTTTCTCAGAACACAATGGAATAAAACTAGGAATCAATATCAAGAGGAATTCTCAAAGCTGTACAAATACATGAAATTAAACAACACACTCCTAGATAATCTTTGGGTCAATGACAAAATTAAGAAAGAATTCAAAAAATTTTTTTGAAACAAAGGAAAATGGAGACAGAATTACCAAAACCTCTGGGATACAGCCAAAGCAGTGCTAAGAGGGAGTTTTATAGCATCAAATGCCTACATCAAAAGAATAGAAAGATTACAAATTAACACCCTAACGTCATACCTCAAGAAACTAGAAAAACAAGAAAAAAACAACCCAAAGCTAGCAGAAGAAAAAATATAACAAAGATCAGAGTATAACTAAATGATATGGAGACAAACCAAACAAAACAAAACAAAAACAAAGGATCACTGAATTGAAAAGTCAGTTCTTTGAAAAGATAAACAAGTTGATAAATTGCTATCTGGACTAACCAAGAAGAAAGAATATCTAAATAAACATAACAAGAAACGAAGAAGACATTGTAACTGACACCACAGAGATACAAAAGATCATCAGACTCTACCATACACTCACAAACTAAAAAACCTAGAGAAAATGGATAAATTCCTGGAAACATAAAACCTCATAAGACTGAACCGTGAAGAACTAGATATCCTCAACAGACCAATAACAAAAATCCTCCCAACAAAAAAAAAGAGCCTAGGTCAAGATGAACTCACAGTCAAATTCTATCAAACATACAAAGAATAACTGGTACCAATTTTACTGAAACTGTTCCAAAAAAACTGAGCAGGAGAGAATCCTCCCTAGCTCATTACACGAAGCCAGTATCACTCTGACACCAAAGTCTGACGAGAACACAAACAACCAAAAAAAACTGCAGACCAATATCCCTGATGAAGATAGATGCAAAAATCCTCAACAAAATACTAGCAAACTGAATTCACCAGCACATCAAAAAGATAACACACCATGACCAAGTGGGTTGTATTCCAGGGATGCAAGGATGGCTCAACATATACAAACCAATAAATGTGTTTCATTACATAAACACAGTTAAAGACAAAAATTACATAATCATTTCAATAGATGTGGAAAAAGCATTTGATAAAATTGAACATCCCCTCATGATAAAAGCTCTCAACAAACTAGGCAAAGTAGAAAAAACATACCTCAAAATAATAAAGGCCATATGCAACAAACCTATGGCCAATATCATACTGAGTTGGGAAAAGTTGAAAACAATTCCCCTAAGAACTAGAATAAGGCAAGAATGCCCACTTTCACCACTCCTATTCAACTTAGTACTGGAAGTCCTAGCCAGAGCAATCAGGCAAAAGGAAGAAAGAAAAGGCATCCAAGTTGGAAAAGAAGAAGTCAGAAATAATGTATTTCTGTTCACTGACAATATGCTCTTAAACCTAGAAAAACCTAAAGACTCCTCCAAAAAATTCTTAGGTTTGATAATTGAATTCACTAAGGTTTCAGAATACAAAATCAATATTCAAAAATGAGTGTCATTTCTATACACCAATAATAATCAAGCTGAAAACCATATCAAGAAGGCAATCCCATTTACAATAGCTACAAAAAATAAAATAAAATACCTAGGAATATAGTTAACCAAGGAGGTGAAAGAAGGAAAACTACAACACTGACGAATGAAATTTCAGGTGACACAAGCTAATGGAAAAACATTTCATGTTCATGAATCAGAAGAATTAATATAATTAAAATGAGAATACTGCCAAAACAATCTACAGATTCAATGCAATTCCTACCAAAATGCCAACATCACTTTTCACAGAATGAGAAAAAAACCATCCTAAAATTCATATGGAACCGAAAAACAGCCTAAATAGCAGAAACAATCCTAAGCAAATAGAACAAAGCTAGAGAGAGCATATTACCTGACCTCAAATTATACTGCAAGGTTATAATAATCAAAACAGCATGGTACTGGCATAAAAACAGACACATAGATCAATGTAAAAGAACAGAGAACCCGGAAATAAAGCCACATATCTATAGCTAACTGATCTTTGACAATGGTGACAAGAACATACACTAGGAAAAAGATATCTTTTTCAATAAATGGTGTTGGGAAAATTGGATTGTCATATGTGGAAGAAAGTCTCAAATCATATTAAAAAATCAAATACAGACAAATAAAAGACTTAAATTTGTGATCTGAAACTATAAAAATTCTACAAGAAAACTTAGGGAAAACTCTTCTTGACATTTGTCTAGGCAAAGAATTCATAAGACCTTGAAACCATAAGCAACGAAATCAAAAACAGACATATGGAACTATATTAAACTAAAAAGCACCTGCATGGAAAAGGAAATAATTTAAAAAGTGAACAGACAACCTGCAGATTGGGGGAAAATATTTGCAAACTATGAATCCTACAAGAACTAATTTCCAGAATTTACAAGGAACTCAAACAACTCAACAACAATAACAAAACAACAAATAGCCCTATTAAAAAACTGGCAAAAGACACAAATAGACATTTCTTAAAAGAAGACCCACGAATGACCAACAAGCATATGAAAAAATGCTCAACATCATTAATCATCAGAGAAATGTTAAAGCCACATTAAGATACCATCTTATGCCAATAGAATGCCTATTATTAAAAAGACAAAAAATAACAGATGTTGATGAGTATGTGGAGAAAAGGAAATGCTTATACACTGTTGGTGGGAATGCAAATTAGTACAACCTCTACGGAAAACAGTATGGAGATTTCCCAAAGAACTAAAAATAGAACTGCCATTCAATCCAGCAATCTCACTACTGAGTATATACCCACAGGAAAAGTAATCATCATATTAAAAAGATACTTGTACTCAAATATTTACTGTAACACTATTCACAATAGCAAAGATATGGAATCAACCTTAGTGTCCATCAGTGGACGACTGGATAAATAAAATGTGGTAAATACACACACACACACACACACACAATGGAATACTATTCAGCCATAAGAAAGAATGGGATCATGTCTTTTGCAGCAACATGGATGGAACTGGAGGCCATCCATGTTGTTAAGTGAAAACAACTCAGGGACAAGTCAAATACTGGATGTTCTCACTTATAAGTAAGAGCCAAATAATGTGTACACATGGACAGAGTGTGGAATTATAGTCACTGGAGACTCAGAAGGGTAGGGAGTGGGAGGGGGTTCAGGGATGAGAAATTAATTAATGAGTGCAAGGTATACTGTTTGAGTGATGGTTACACTAAAAGCCCAGAATATATCCCTACTCAATATATCCATTTAACAAAACTGCACTTGTACTCTTTAAATTTATACAAATATATTTAAAAAGAAAAATACCCTTGTTTTAAAGCCAAGCACAAACCTCACCCCTGGTACTTATTAGCTACATCCTTGGCCAAGTTACTTATCATCGTCTCTAACTTCATTTTTATCATCTATGAGAATTAAATAGTGAGCCCTTGTAGAATGTCTGGCACATAGTAGTCTCCTAATAAAACTAGCTAGATAATACCCTGCTTTCCTTTAGAGAGTGAAAAGATCAACTGTAGTAGTGAGAGACAGCAGATAATGGCATGTGAAAAAGTATTCTGCAAAGACGTCTGATAAAATCTGCATTTGTACACCTTAGTGAGTCTGAGTAAAGGTATGAAAAGATAAAATACTTTATCTATTTATTAAGATTTTTATTAAGATTTTATTCATCTGTTTTTAAAAGATGGAGTCAGAAACTACCTCAATCCAGTAGTTTCTAAGCCTGATTGATCAGTAAGATCACTTGTTGGATTCTTTCAAAACACAGATTCCTGAGACCATCCTGAGATTAATTTAGCAAACTGGAGATGTAGGCCTTAATCTGCAGAAATTTATTTCAAACATGATATGGAGGAGACTGAAAGTGAATTTCAGAAAAGTAAACTTCTAGACTCTTAAAAACATATGCTATATTAAAAATGACTATTTTTCCAGTGTGTTAAGATGAGACCTTCTCTAGGCCTTGACTTTAATATACTAAAAAAGATGCACTTAATGTATTAGTATGGAGAACACAGAGAACTCAGCTCAGAGAGAATGGGATCCTGAATAGTGTTTTTCAGTAACAGTCATCCACAGGAAAAGTCTAAACAGCAACAGGGTAAAAAGGCACTAAACAGGAAAAGCTAAAGCTAAAGTTGGGAGGGAGCTCCAGATAACATGATGGAGTGGGCCTGAGGGCCAAAGAGCTTGGCAAAGATTATGTGACCAAGAAATAGGCCTTTAATTTGTTAAAAAAAAAAAAAAAAAAAAAAAAAAAAAAAAAGCCTTACTGAAGTGATCACTACTACAATAATGACTTAGAGACATTCTACCATCACAAAAAATCCTTTCTGCCCCTCTGCAGTCAATCACTTACCAAGACTCTTTGGTCTCTGGGAACCAATGATCTGCCTCTATTGCTTTACATTTTGCTTTTTGTAGAATTTCACATGAATGAGCTCAGAATGTAGTTTTTGTGTCTGGTCTCTTTGACTTAGCATGATGATTTTGAGATTCACCCATATTGTTGTGTACATCAACAGTTTGTTTCTCACCTGTAATCCCAGCACTTTGGGAGGCCAAGGCGGGTGGATCACCTGAGGTCAGGCGTTCGAGACCAGCCTGGCCAACATGCTGAAACCTCGTCTCTACTAAAAATACAAAAATTAGCTGGGCCTGGTGGCATAGGCCTGTAATCCCAGCTACTTGGGAGGCTGAAGCAGGAGAATTGTCTGAACCTGGGAGGCAGAGGTTGCAGTGACCAGAGAACGTGACACTGCACCCCAATATGGGTGACAGAACAAGACTCCATCTCAAAAAAAAAAGTTTGTTCCTTTTAACAACTTAATTATTCATTTATCAGTTGATAGACATTTAGGGTCCCTTCCAGTTAGAGGCTATTATGAATAAAGCTGCTATCCACATTCTAGTACAAGTCTTTGTGTGGACAAAAAGCTTTCATTTATCTTAGATAAATAAACACCAAGGGGTGGTCCAATACTTTGTAAATATGTAATATATTTCATGTAACAAAAATTGTCAAATTGTTTTTCCAAATGTTCCATTTTGCATTTCTACTAGCAATCTCTCCAATACTTGGTATTTTCAGTCTTTTAAATTTTAGCCATTCCAGAGGGTATGACTAATGATGCTGAGCATCTCTTTTTTTTTTTTTTAAGACAGAATCCGCTCTGTCACCCAGGCTGGAGTACAGTGGTGCCATCTCGGCTCACTGCAACCTCCACCTTCTGGGTTCAAGTGATTCTCCTGCCTCATCCTCCCGAGTAGATGGGATTACAGGTGTGCCCTACCATGCCTGGCTAATTTGTGTATTTTGGGTAGAGATGGGGTTTCACCATGTTGGGCAGGCTGGTCTTGAACTCCTGACCTCAGGCGATCCACTCACCTTGGCCTCCCAAAGTGCTGGGATTACAGGAGTGAGCCACCATAATCAGCCTGCTGAGAATCTTTTTTAAGTGCTTATTTGCCATTCATGTATCTTCTTGGGTGAAATGTCCTAATCTTTTGCCCACTTTTTATTGGGTTGTTTGAGTTCTAACAGTTCTGTATACATTCTGGATACAAGTCCTTTAGCAGATGTATGTTTTGGGAGATATATGTTCTCTCAATCAGAGTTCATCTTTTTCTTTTCTTTATTAATTTTATTTTTTATTGATACATAAGAGATGTACGTATTTTCAGGGTAAATGTGAGAGTTTTTCTTTATTAATTTTATTTTTTATTGATACATAATAGATGTACATATTTTTAGGGTACATGTGATAGTTAATACATTTATATAATTTGTAAAGGTCAAATCAGTGTAATTGGGCTATGTATCACCTTAAAAATTGTCTTTTCTTTATGCTAGAAACATTTTAATTTCTTGTAGCTATTTTGAAATATACAACAGGTTATTGTAAACTATAGTCACCCTACTGATCTTTCAAACACTAGGTCTTATTTCTTCTATCAAACTGTATGTCCATACCCGTTAATCAACCTCTCTTCATCCCCACCCCAACCCATACTTTCCAGACTCTGGTAACCACCAATCTATCTTCATGAGTTCCACTTGTTTAGCTCCCAAACAGAAGTGAGAACCTGCAGTATTTGTTTTTCTGTGCTTGGCCTATTTCCCTTAACACAATAACCTCCAATTCCATCCATGTTTCTGCAAATGACAGAATTTCCTTCATTTTTATAGCTAAATAGTATTCTGTTGTGTATATATACCATATTTTCCTTAACCATTTATCCACTGGTGGGCACTTAGGTTGATTCCATATTTTGGCTATTCCATATATTGGCTAATATTAAATATACCATATTTTCCTTAACCATTTATCCACTGGTGGGCACTTAGGTTGATTCCATATTTTGGCTATTGTGAAGAGTGCTCCAATAAACATGGGAGTATAGATATTGCTTCAATGTATTGGTTTTCTTTCTTTTGGATATATACCCAGTAGTGGAATTGCTGGATCATATGGTAGTTCTATTTTTAGTTTTTCAAGGAACCTCTAGTTTTCCATAGTGGCTATATTAATTTACATTCCCACTGACAGTGTATGAGAATTCACCTTTCTCCACATCATCACCAGCATCTGTTATTCCCTTTTTGACAAAATCCACTTTAATTGGGGTAAGATGACATCCTTTGTGGTTTCGATTTGTATTCCTCTGATAATCAGTAATGCTGAGCATCTTTTCATATACCTGTTAGCCATTTGTATGTCTTCTTTTGAAAAACATCTACTCAGATCTTTTACCCATTTTAAAATCAGACAATTTGCTTTTCTTTTTTTTTTTTTGGCTGAGTTGGTTGAGCTTATATATTCTGGTATTAATCTCTCCTCAGATAGCTTGCAAATATACTCTCCCATTCTGTCAATTGTCGCTCCCATTTGTTGATTATTTTATTTGCAGTCAGGTGAATAGCTTGCAAATATTTTCCCCCATTCTGTAAGGTAATTTTCTATATTTTATAGATGATCTTCATTCCTTTTCATTCTTTTTTCTCTGTGTATTTTCAAGTAGCCAGTCTTTGAGCTCACTGCTTCTTTCCTTTGCTTGATCCATTCTGCTGCCAAGAGTCTCTAACAAAATTTTCAGGTCAGCAAATGTATTTCTCAGTTCCAAGATTTCTGTTTGGTGTAAAAAATTGTTTCAATCTCTGTCATATTTCTATATTAAATTCATGAATTTCTTTTCTGTGTTATCTCGGAGATCACTGAGTTTCTTTTAAACTGCTATCTTGAATTCTTGGTCAGAGAGTTCACATATTGTTGTCTCATTAGGGTCAGTCACTGGTTCCTTGCTTTGTCTGTTTGAAGAGATCATGTTTGCCTGTTTGCTGCTGCTTCTTGTAGATGTATGTCTATCTTTGCTTTGAAGGATTATTTATTCTAGTTTTCTCTATCTGATTTACTTTGCTATTTATTGCATATGTTTGATTAGAGATTCTTCGTAATTTACCTGTTAATTTTCTTTCATTTATTCCATCTAGTTCTCTGCTTTCTTTTCAGCACCAGCACTTTATGTCCAGGTTTGACTTAGTTGAAGAACACAGAGTGTCACCTGTCTCAAATGGGTAAGGTCCCAAAGGAGACATCCAGTAGTGTAGAAAGGCTGGCTAAGGGGTTGTACCCAAGAAAACTGTGGAATAAATCTTCTACAGAAGGCAGAAGGTGGTGCTGCTGAACGGTCACTCTGATTTGGCATCTCCTTTGGCCAAGTTATAGAGTGGAGTTTCCAGGGTTGGCAATGGTAGTCCCACCTCTGCCCCACCCTAACTTTGCCTCTGGCTGTTCTCAAGAATATTTTTCCCTTCATGCACTCCCAATGCTTCCTGTGGGTTGAAGGAGGGACAGGTCTCCTGCCAGAAAACCCAAAATGGTGGAGAAACTGGTTGTCCAACTCAGTTTCACTTTATTCAGCATAGAAGCTGTGATCTGGGGGGAAGTTTTCTGTGTGCTTACTACTCGGCAAATTGAAGAGAGGGGTATGGCAGACATACAAGTCCAATTATCTTACTGCCTTCTGCCTGCTTGGAGTTTTTTCATATCTCTGTGGCCCTGGGAACTGTTTCATCTTCATATTTGAGTTACGGGGTATTACTGGTGAAAATCTTGGCACTGTATATTTGTTTTTGGCTTTCTGTGCTAAGGAATAAAGTCAGCTTGCTTCCATGTCACCATTTTGGAACCAGAAGTCACTGCCTTTTTATTTTCTTAACAGTGTTTTTGAAGAACAAGTTTTTAATTTTTATGAAGTCTAATTTATCAATATTTATCACTTAGAATTCATGTCCTTTATGTCCTACTTAAGAAATCCTTGCCTACCTCAAAATCACTGTTTTCTCTTATGTTTTCTTCTAGGAAATTGTAACTCTTACATTTAGGTCTGTGATCCATTATTTATAATGGATATGCAATATTTGTACATCTTTATGGGAACTATGTGATATCTGGTTACATGGATAGAATGTGTTATAAACTTCCTTTTTAGCACTGCTTTAGCTATTCTTAAGTTTTGGTATGTTGTATTTCAATTTTCCTTTCTTTCAAGAAATTTTTTATTTCCTTCTTAGTTTCTTCTTTGACCTAATAGTCATTCAGGAGCATGCTGTTTAATTTCTATGTATGTGTACCATCTCCAAGTTCCTCTTGTTATTGATTTCTAGTTTTATTCCATTGTGGTTTGAGAAAATATTTGATATGATTTCACTTTTTAAAAATTTGTTGTGATTTTTTCTGTGTCCCAACATATGGTCTATCCTGGAGCATGTCCCATGTGTTCACAAGAACAATGTGTATTCTCTAGCTATTAGATGAAATGTTCCGTAAATGTTCATTTGGTCTAAAATTCAGCTTAAATCCAATGCTTCTCTATTAGTTTTCTGTCTAGATAATCTATCCTATGCTGAGATTAGAGTCTTGAAGTCCCCAACTATTATCGTATTGAATTATATCTTTTAGATCTAATAATTTTTGCTTTATATATCGGCATGCCCCAGTGTTGGGCACATATGTGTTTAGAATTATTACATCCTCTTGCTGAATTGATCCCTTTATCATTACATAATGACCTTCTTTGTGTATTTTTGCTGTTTTAGACTTAATGTCTGTTTTATCTGATATAAGTATAGCTACTCCTGCCTGCTTTTCATTTTCATTTGCATTGAATATTTTTTGCCTTCCTTTACTTTCTGTCTATGTGTCTTTATAGGTGAAATGAGTTTCTTGTAAGCAGTGTATCATTGGGTAAATTTTTCCTTTTTTAAAGAAATCCATTCAACCAGTCTATATTTTGTAAGTGGAAAATTTAATCCTTTTACATACAAGGTTATTATTTATATGTGAGGGCTTATTCTTATTTTATTAATTGATTTATGGTTTCATATATCTTTTTTCGATTTCTTTCTCTTCCTTCCTTCCTTCCTTTCTTCCTTCCTTTTCTTTCATTTATCATTGAGGTTTGGCGGTTTTCTGTAGTGGTAACATTAAAGTCCATTTTCTTCCTTATTTGTGTTTGCTCTACCAGTGGGTTTTGTTTATACTTTCATATGTTTTGATGATAGTAGATATTATCCTTTGCTTCCAAGTGTAGGGCCAGTCTAGTTGTGATGAGTTTCCCAAGCTTTTGCTTGTCTGGGAGACTTTATTTCTTCCTCATTCATGAAGGACAACTTGGCTGAACATAGTGTCCTTGGTTGACAGTATTTTTTTTTCTTTTATCACTTGGAATATATCATCTTGTTCTCTCCTGGCCTGTAAGGTTTCTGCTGAGAAATCCACTGTTAGTCTGATGAAGGTTCTCTTAAGTGACTATATGTATTTTTCTTGCTACTTTTAGAATTTTCTCTCTCTGACTTTTGACAGTTTAACTATAATTGCTGTAGAGAAGACCCTTTTGAATTGTCTCTATCTGGGGATTGCTTTGCTTCCTGTGTCTGGATGTCTAAATCTCTTGCCAGACTGGGGAACTTTTCAGCTATTATTTCATTAAATAGATTTTCTGTCCCTTTCATTTTCTTTTCTCCTTCTAGAATGCTGAAAATTCAAATGTTTGGTCACTTCATGGTGCCCCATATATCATGTAGCCTTTGTTCACTATTTAAAATTCTTATTTTTTTATTTTTATCTAACAAAGTCATTTCAAAATACCTATCTTCAAGTTCTGAAATTCTTTCTTCTGCTTGATATAGTCTATTGTTGAAACTTTTGAATGCATTTTGTGTTTCATTATATGAATCCTTCAGTTCCAGAATTTCTATTTGGTTCTTTTTTTTTTTTTAAACAATATCTATCTGTTAAATTTTTCATTCATATCCTGAGTTTTTCTTATTTCTTTGTATTTTTAAAAAAATTCTCTTGAATCTCACTGAGCTTCTTATTATTTTGAACTCTTTTGCTGGGACTTTATGAATTTCTTTTTCACTGGAATTTGTTGCTGGAGAATTATTGTGTCCCTTTGGAGGTGCCATACTTCCTTGCTTTTTCACATTTCTTGTGTCCTTACATTAACACCTGTGCACCTGTTCTAACAGCTACTTCTTCAATTTTTTGAATTTGCTTTCATAGAAGAGGACTTTTTCCTAAAAATGTGTTCCTATTGTGTTGCCCGGGCAAGGCATTTTGGCTTTGATTCTAGATATGTGATGTAGTGTGGTTTCTATAGGATTTCTTTACTTGTAAATAGTGTCAGTGGTGTCTGTAATTTCCTCAGTGGTTTAGGGAGCAACTGTTAGTGGGAGCTGTGGAGAAGTTTTTCTGAAGACAGGGACACCAGGTGGGCCAGTCCTCTAGTCCCATGGGTGACAACAGTGGACTGAGCATGCCTGTCCTTGGGCCCCAGGAAGGTATATGCTGGCATCAGTGTTAGTGAATCCAGGTGGACCAATTCTTGGGCCTCTAAGCAGCTTGCTTGGGTGCTGGCAGTAACAGTGGTGGGTTTTGCAGGTGGGAGAATCTTCAGGCCCCTGGGCAGTGAGCATGGCATGGGTGATGGCAGCAGCAGTGGCAGGACAATCCTCTGGCTCCCAAGCCATCTATGCTGCTGTTGGTGGCTATGATAGGAGGGGTGGGCCAGTCCCCAGACCCACAGGTGCTATCTCTGAGTGAATGCTAGCTACAGTGATAGTGGTATGTTGGATCAGCCTGTCCTTAGGCCCCCAGGAGGAGTGCTCTGGTGCCAACAAGGGTGGATGGGGCATGGTGATTCCCCCACCCCGGTATGGTGTGCTCAGGCCCTGAGGGGTGTGGCAGATGGAGAATTGGGCTTGGGGGCTACGATCCATTTTAATTTTATATATACAAAGTTTTGATTTTATATATGATGAAAATTAAGGGTTCATTTTAAAAAATGGAAATCCAAGGATTTCAATTCCATTTGTTGAAAGAGTATACTTTCTGTAT
The DNA here is from genome assembly GCF_003255815.1 of Theropithecus gelada. Lineage (NCBI taxonomy): Eukaryota > Metazoa > Chordata > Mammalia > Primates > Cercopithecidae > Theropithecus > Theropithecus gelada. Next base: position 70,628,469 of record NC_037673.1, read on the forward strand.
TGAATTGCCTTTGCACCATTGTTAAAAATCAACTGATTGGGAGGTCGAGGTAGGCAGATTAACTGAGGTCAGGAGTTCAAGACCAGCCTGGCCAATATGGTGAAACCCCATCTCTACCAAAAATACAAAAAAATTAGCTGGGTGTGGTGGTGTGTGCCTGTGGTCCCAGCTACTCAGGAGCCTGAGGCAGGAGAATCACCTGAACCCAGGAGGCGGAGCTTGCAGGAAGCAGAGATTGCGCCACTGCACTCCAACCTGGGCAGCAAAGTGAGACTCCGTCTCAAAAAAAAAAAAAAAAAAATCAACTGAGGACATATATGAGGGTCTATTTCTCAATTCTTTTATTTTGTTCAATTGTTCTACAAGTAAAACTCAGTGCTCCTGAACTGCGGATGATTTTTGTCCCCTAGGATAAATTCAGGAATGTCTAGAGACATTTTTTGGTTGTCACAACTAGAGAATATGGGTGCTTCTGGCATCTAGTGAGTAGAGGTCAGAGAAGCTGTGAGACATCCTATAAGTACAGGACAGCACTCTTTAAGAAAGAAATATCCAGCCCCAAATGTCATTTATGTCAAGGTTGAGAAATCCTAATCTAACTTATGCTAGTAACATACTGTCTTGATTACTATAGCTATGGAATACATATCTTCACACTATAGGTAATATAAATCCTCCAATATTATTCTTTTTCAAATTTGTCTCAGCTATTTTAAGCTATTTTGATTTCTCTATCAATTTTAGAATTAGCCTAACAATTTCTACAAAAATTCCTGTTAAGACTACTGTATTTGTACTGAATCTATATCAACTTGGGTAGAAATGACACGTGAAAAATACTGAGTCTTCTAAGCCACACAATATATCACTTCATTTATTTAGGTCGTCTTTAATTACTCTCAACAATGTTTTGAAGTATTCAGTGTAAAGGTGTAAAGGTCTTGGACATATTTAGTAACATTTATCCCCAATTATTTAATATTTTTGATATAATGATAAATGGTATTTTAAAATTTTCAACTTCCAATTGTTCATTGCTGGTAAGGAGAAATACAGTTGAGTCCTTGTTAGATTCATTTATTAATTCTAGTAAATTATTTTATCATGTCATATGAAATAGAAGCAGTTTTTCATTGTCATATTACATGAAACAAAGACAGCTTTACTTTTCACTTTCCAAATACATGTGTGTCTTTTATTTATTTTTCTTCCATTACTGCACTGGCTAGAAACTTCAGCATAATATTGATTAGAAGTTGTGAGAGCACTACATGTTCTCACTCATAAGTGGGAGCTGAACAATGAAAACACATGGACACAGGGAAGGGAACATCACACACTGGGGGCTGTCAGGCGGTGAGGGACTAGGGGAGGGATAGCATTAGGAGAAATACCTAATGTAGATGATGGGTTGATGGGTGCAGAAAACCACCATGACACGTGTATACCTATGTAACAAACCTGCATGTTCTGCAGGTATCCCAAAAGTAAAATAATAATAATAAAAGAAGTGAGGGCGACATCTTTGTTATATTCTTGATATTAGGGGAAAAAATTCCATCTTCTACCATTAAGTCTGATGTCATCTGTAGGTTTTTTGACGGTGCTGTCTATCAGATTGAGGAAGCATACGTCTATTCTTGGTTTACTGAGCTTTTTTTCTTTTAATCATGAATGAATACTAACTTTTTTGAAGTGCCTTCTCTGCATGTATTGAAATGAAGTAGTTTTTCATTTTTAATCTGTTAATTTGGCAAACCACATTGATTTTGGAATAATAAACTAATCATATTCTGGGACTAACTCCATTTGGTCATGTAATATTTGTATGTATATATTACTGGATTCAACATGTTAATATTTTAAGGATTTTTGCATCTGTGTCCTTAAAGGATATTGGTCTGTAGTTTTGGGTTTTTGTAATGCCTTTGGCTGGTTTTGGTATAAAAATAATGCTAGCCTCATAAAATCACTTGGGAAGTGCATCCTTTTTACTTTTCTGGAAGAGTTTGTGTACAGCTCATTTGTTTCTTCCTCAGTTATTGGTAAAATTTATCAATGAAACTACCTGCACCTGCAATATCCTTTTTGAAAAGGTTTTTAAACCACCAACTCATTATCTTTCTCATATATAGGGTTATAAGGGCTATTTTTTTCTTTGTGGGTAAGCTTTGGTAGGTGCTTTCAAGGAATTTGCCCATTTTATTTAAGTTGTTAAATTTATTGGCATAAGGTTGTAATAATAATCCCTTTTTAACTTTTTATTTTCTGTGTGATCTATAGTGATGTCCCCTAATTCTTGATATTGGTAATCTATGTCTTCTTTAGGTCTTGTTTAAAATCTGGCAAAAGGTTTATAAATTTTATTCGTCTTTTCAAAGAATAACTTTTGCATTTGTTAATTTTCTCTATTGTCTGTTTTATATTTCATTGATTTATGTTGTCTCTACTTATTTTACTCCTCTTTTGTTTTTCAAGCTTTGTAAGGTCAAACCTGAAGTCACTGAATTTATATTTTTTTCTTTTTCTTTTTTTTTTTTTTTTGAGACGGAGTCTCGCTCTGTAGCCCAGGCTGGAGTGCAGTGGCCGGATCTCAGCTCACTGCAAGCTCCGCCTCCCGGGTTCACGCCATTCTCCGGCCTCAGCCTCCCGAGTAGCTGGGACTACAGGCGCTGCCACCTCGCCCGGCTATTTTTTGTATTTCTTAGTAGAGACGGGGTTTCACCGTGTTAGCCAGGATGGTCTCGATCTCCTGACCTCGTGATCCGCCCATCTCGGCCTCCCAAAGTGCTGGGATTACAGGCTTGAGCCACCGCGCCCGGCCCTGAATTTATATTTTTTTCTAACATAAGCACTGAAGTTTTACATTTCCATATAAATACTAGTTTCATTAAATCCCATAAATTTTGATATATTAATTCAGTTCAAAATACTTACTAATTTCTCTTGTGATTTCTTCTGTGATCCATGAGTTATTCAGATGTATACAGTTTAATTTCTAAATATGTTGGGATTTCCTAGAAATCTTTTGGTTACTAATTAGTCATTGCATTTCATTTTGGTGAAAGAACATACTTTGTATGATTTCATGTATCTTAAATTTATTAAAACTTGTTTTATGGTCCAACATGTGGTCTATATTGGTGAATGTTCTGTAAGCTCTTGAAAAGAATAGATTTTCTGCCATTGTTGTTGGCATCTTCAACAAATGTCAAGTAGGTAACACGGCTGATAATATTGTTCAAGCCTTCTATATCCTGGGTGTACACTTCACAAATCATTTATTAAAAGAATTGCAGTCTCCAACTATAATTGTGAATTTGTTTATTTTCATTTCCATTCTATTTATTCATGTATTTGAAATTTGTTTTCTTGTTCACACACTTTTAGAATTGTTATGTCTTTCTGGTGAACCATCTGCTTTATAATTATGAAATATGTCTCTTTATCCCTGGAAATATTACTTGCTTTAAATTTTACTTTGTCTTATGTTGCTGTATTAATCTGTTTTCACACTGCTATAAAGAACTGCTCAAAACTGGTTATTTATAAAGGAAAGAGGTTTAATTCACTCACAGTTCAGCATGGCCAGGGAGGCCTCAGGAAACTTACAATTATGGCGGAAAGCAAAGGAGAAGCAAGGCACCTTCTTCACAAAGCAGCGGAAGGAGAATGAGCATAGGAGGAACTACCAAACACTTATAAAACCATCGGATCTAATGAGAACCCACTCACTATCATGAGAACAGCATGGAGGAAACTGCCCCCATGATCCTATTACCTCCAGCTGGTCTCTTCCTTGACATATGGGGATTATGGGGATTATAGGGTATTATAATTCAAGATGAGATTTGGGTGGGGACACAAAGCCTTAAGCATATCAGTTACCAAAGCCACTCTTTCTTTTGATTATTGTTTGCATAGCACATGTTTCTCCATAAACTTAATTTACTTATAACTTATCTGTGCATATGCACATACACACACACACACAGAGAGAGACAAAGACAGAGAGAGAGAGAGAGAGAGAGAGAGAAAGAGAGAGAAGAGGAGAGAGGAGAGAGGTTTGTTTGTTTGTTTTTCTTTTTAGAGATAGGGTCTCACTATGTTGCCCAGGCTGGTCTTGAACTACTGGGCTCAAATGATCCTCCCACCTCAGCCTTTCGAAATATTGGGATTACAGATGTGAATCACCATGCCTGGCTATGTGCCTTTATGTTTAAAGTGAGTTTATTGTATGCCACATTTAATTGAGTATTGCTTCTTTATCCAGTGTATCTCTGCTTTTTAATTGGAGCATTTAGGTCATTTATATTTAAAATGATTATCTGTAAGGCTGGGTTTAAATCTACCTGGTTGATTTTTGTTTCTAATAGTCTCATTTTTCTTTTTGTTACACCTAGCTGGCATCTGCTACAGAACTGATTGCTTGCTTGGGGTGTAGGGAAAAACTCTCACACATGTGGTCACAGAAGTCTTCTGTGTTGACTGTCGTTATTGAGAGACTAGGAAAAAACATAGTTTGAGTTCACATTTTTTCCACTCACAATCTTCCTTGACATCATGATGCAAAATTCAACTGTGAGATAAAGGATGTCCTATGTGCTGTCATACAACTTTGCCAGAAAAATTAGGCCAATAAAACAAACTTTATTCAGCATATTGCTATTCTAGAAATTAGTATACATTTCAATTAGAACCTAAATATAACACTGTTTAGAAAAGAGTTAACATAGAAGGCCTGAAACTGTCATCCTGACAGACTGCTTGCAAGGGTGGCCATTAGCTGGCACCTGTGAACTTGGATTGTAAACAGTATACTACACTGATATAAAACACTGCCTGATAAGGGTGGCTCATTGTGCTTAAACTGTCTACACAAGCAATGTGGTTTATGCTTCTGGGAGTTTGGGATTTTGGTATGCGATAGGCAAAGGGTACCTACAATAAAATCTTGAGCACTGAATCTCTAATGAGCTTCCCTGGGTGGAACCATAACATATATATTGCTACATTTTCACTGCTGGGGGAAGATTAAGCTCTTCATGAGGAAGAGAGCATAAGAAAACCTTCACATTGATACCTCCAGGTTCTACCTGTGTCTTTTTCTGTTATGATCTGGATGTGTATCCTTACTACACTGCTGTAATAAACCTCAGCCATGAGTACAACACACTAAGTTCTGCAAGTCCTAACAAGTCTCACATGTGTGGCTCTTCATGAGGAAGAGAGCATAAGAAAACCTTCAAACTGATACCTCACAGGTTCTACCTGTGTCTTTTTCTCTTATGATCTGGATATGTATCCTTATTACACTGCTGTAATAAATCTCAGCCTTGAGTACAACATACTAAGTTCTGTAAGTCCTTCTAACAAGTGTCGAAAGGTAGGGGTGAAGCTGGTGACCTCCAACACAAACACAAATAAGAAAATTAATTTCCTTTTTCTTTTATGTGGCATTCTTCAGGCTAACGTCGAAAAACCTGATTTTCCCACTATGAAATTTTGATCGTTAAGTGGTTTCACTTTATTTATTTATTTACTTATTCATTCATTTATTTATTTATTTTTCTGAGATGGAGTCTGGCTCTGTCGCCCAGGCTGGAGTGCAGTGGCGCAATCTTGGCTCACTGCAAGCTCCACCTCCCAGGTTCAGCCATTCTCCTGCCTCAGTCTCCCAAGTAGCTGAGACTACAGGCACATGCCACCACACCCGGCTAATTTTTTTTTTTTGTATTTTTAGTAGAGATGGGGGTTCACCGTGTTAGCCAGGATGATCCCAATCTCCTGACCTCGTGATCCGCCCACCTCAGCCTCCCAAAGTGCTGGGATTACAGGCATGAGCCACCGCACCTGGCCAAGTGGTTTAAGTGGCCTTTTCCCTCTACAGAAAACCAGCAGGTTCATCACTTTAATAATTCTGTTTGCTTTCTTCCATTTTGTGACCATATGATCTTGATAATTTGTCTGTTCTTTTTAAATTTAAATACTGTAAAGGCCAAAGGGCTTCTAACATGGTTTGGCTTTGATTCCCCACTCAAATTTCATGTTGAATTGTAATCCCCAGAGTTGGAGGTGGGGACTGGTGGGAGGTGACTGGATCATGAGGGTGGTTTCTAATGGTTTAGCCCCATCCCCCTAGAGCAGTCTCTTGATAGAGTTCTCACAAGATCTGGTTGTATAAAAGTGTGTAGCATCATTCCCTTCCCTCTCTGTCTCCTGCTCTGCCATGTGAATAAGGGCCTACTACCCTTCACCTTCCGCCATGATTTTAAGTTTCCTGAGGTCTCCTCAGCCATGCTTCCCATATAGCTTGCAGAACTGTGAGTCAATCTAAACTTTTTTCTTCATAAAGTACCCAGCTTCAGGTAGTTTTCTATAGCAATGCAAGAACAAACTAATACAGTTTCTTTTAGCCAAAAGAAATCACATTAGACATTAGCCCACTCACTCTGGTATATTCTTAATCATTGATTCACATCTCTTAGCAAATCATAAATTCAGTAATAACATCCTCCACATGGCTAGGTGTAGGATGAAAACAGCAAGAATATCCTTTCACAAAATTAAATTAAAAAGTTGCCAGGCTTGTAAAATATATGGAGACGGATAAATAGATATCAATGAGGGATCCAAGGAATTTTTTATATTGTTCTTGATGGTTTCCTTAAGTATTTTTTCAAACCAATAATTATTACTGAGGAGGTTCCAAGATGGCCAAATAGGAACAGCTCCAGTCTATAGCTGTGTGAGCGATGCAGAAGACGGGTGATTTCTGCATTTCCAACTGAGGCACCGGGTTCATCTTACTGGGGCTTGTTGGACAGTGGGTGAAGCCCACGGAGCATTTCCAACTGAGGCACCGGGTTCATCTTACTGGGGCTTGTTGGACAGTGGGTGAAGCCCACGGAGCATAAGCCAAATCAGGGCTGGGCATTGCCTCACCCAGGAAGCACAAGGGGTTGGGGATTCCCTTTCTCAGCCAAGGGAAGCCATGACAGACAGTACCTGGAAACTCGGGATACTCCCACCCTAATACTGCGCTTTTTCAATGGTCTTAGCAAACGGTATACCAGAAGATTATATGATTATATAATCACATATGATTACATGAGCACCTGGCTCGAAGGGTCCCATGCCCATGGAGCCTCACTCACTGCTAGTACAGCAGTCTGAGATCGAACTGCAAGGCAGCAGCGAGGCTGGGGGAGGGGTGCCCGCCATTTCTGAGACTTGAGAAGGTAAACAAAGCAGCTGGGAAGCTCGAACTGGGTGGAGCCCACCGCAGCTAAAGGAGGGCTGCCTGCCTCTGTAGACTCCACCTCTGGGGGCAAGGCATAGCTGAACAAATGGTAGCAGAAACTTCTGCAGACTTAAATGTCCCTATCTGACAGCTTGAAGAGAGTAGTGGTTCTCCCAGCATGGACTTTGAGATCTGAGAATGGACAGACTGCCTCCTCAAGTGGGTCCCTGCCCCCAAGTAGCCTAACTTGGAGGCACCTCCCAATAGAGGCTGACTGACATCTCATATGGACAGGTGACCCGCTGAGATGAAGTTTCCAGAGGAAGGATCAGGCAGCAACATTTGCTGTTCTGCAATATTTGCTGTTCTGCAGCCTCTGCTGGTGATACCCAGGCAAACAGGGTATGGAGTGAACCTCCAGCAAACTCGAACAGACCTGCAGCTGAGGGTCCTGACTGTTAGAAGGAAAACTAACAAACAGAAAGGACAGCCACATCAAAACCCCATCTGTACGTCACCATCAACAAAGACCAAAGGCAGATAAAACCACAAAGAGGGGAGAAATCAGAGTAGAAAAGCTGAAAATTCTAAAAATCAGAGCGCCTCTTCTCCTCCAAAGAAACCGAGCTCATCGCCAGCAATGGAACAAAGCTGGACAGAGAATGACTTTGACGAGTAGAGAGAAGACGGCTTCAGATGATTGGTAATAACAAAATTCTCCGAACTACAGGATGTTCGAACCCATAGCAAAGAAGCTAAAAACCTTGATAAAGGTTAGACAAATGGCTAACTAGAATAAACAGCATAGAGAAGACCTTAAATGACCTGATGGAGCTGAAAACCATGGCATGAGAAGTACATGACATATGCACAAGCTTCAGTAGTCAATTCGATCAAGTGGAAAAAAGGGTATCAGTGATTGAAGATCAAATGAATGAAATGAAGTGAGAAGAGAAGTTTAGAGAAAAAAGAGTAAAAAGAAACAAACAAAGCCTCCAAGAAATATGGGACTATGTGAAAAGACCAAATCTACATCTGATCGGTGTACCTGAAAGTGACAGGGAGAATGAAACCAAGTTGGAAAACACTCTGCAGGATATTATCCAGGAGAACTTCCCCAACCTAGCAAGGCAGGCCAACATTCAAATTCAGGAAATACAGAGAATGCCATAAATATACTCCTTGAGAAGAGCAACTCCAAGACACATAATTGTCAGATTCACCAAAGTTGAAATGAAGGAAAAAATGTTAAGGGCAGCCAGAGAGAAAGGTCGGGTTACTCACAAAGGGAAGCCCATCAGACTAACAGCGGATCTCTCAGCAGAAATGCTACAAGCCAGAAGAGAGTGGGGGCCAATATTCAACATTCTTAAAGAAAAGAATCTTCAACACAGAATTTCATATCCAGCCAAACTAAGATTCATAAATGAAGGAGAAATAAAATCCTTGACAAGCAAATGCTGAGAGATTTTGTCACCACCAGGACTGCCTTACAAGAGCTCCTGAAGGAATCACTAAACATGGAAAGGAACAACTGGTACCAGCCACTGCAAAAGCATGTCAAATTGTAAAGACCATTGATGCTAGGAAGAAACTGCACCAATTAACCAGCAAAATAATCAGTTAACATCATAATGACAGGATCAAATTCACACATAACAATATTGACCTTAAATGAAAATGGGCTAAATGCTCCAGTTAAAAGACACAGACTGGCAAATTGGAAAAAGAGTCAAGACCCAACAGTGTGCTATATTCAGGAGACCACATAGGCTCAAAACAAAGGGATGGAGGAAGATCTACCATACAAATGGAAAACAAAAAAAAAAAAAAGCAGGGGTTGCAATCCTAGTCTCTGATAAAACAGACTTTAAGCCATCAAAGATCAAAAGAGACAAAGAAGGCCATTACATAATGGTAAAGTGATCAATTCAACAAGAAGAGCTAACTATCCTAAATATATATGCACCCAATACAGGAGCACCCAGATTCATAAAGCAAGTCCTTAGAGACCTACAAAGAGACTTAGACTCCTGCATAATAATAATGGGAGAATTTAACACCCCACTGTCAACATTAGAAAGATCAACGAGACAGAAAGTTAACAAGGATATCCAGGAATTGAACTCAGCTCTGCACCAAGTGGACCTAACAGACATCTACAGAACTCTCCACCCCAAATCAACAGAATATACATTCTTCTCAGCACCACATCACACTTACTTCAAAATTGACCACATAGTTCGAAGTAAAGCACTCCTCACCAAATGTAAAAGAACAGAAATTATAACAAACTGTCTCTCAGACCACAGTGCAATCAAACTGGAACTCAGGATTAAGAAACTCACTCAGAACTGCTCAACTACACGGAAACTGAACAACCTGCTCCTGAATGACTACTGGGTACATAACGAATTGAAGGCAGACATAAAGGTATTCTTTGAAACCAGTGAGAACAAAGACACAACATACCAGAATCTCTGGGACACATTTAAAGCAGTGTGTAGAGGGAAATTTATAGCACTAAATGCCCATAAGGAAAGATCTAAAATTGACACCCTAACATCACAATTAAAAGAACCAGAGAAGCAAGAGCAAACACATTCAAAAGCTAGCAAAAGGCAAGACATATCTAAGATCAGAGGAGAACTGAAGGAGAAGGAGACACAAAAAACTCTTCAAAAAATCAATGAATCTAGGAGCTGGTTTTTGGAAAACATCAACAAAATTCATAGACTGCTAGCAACACTAATAAAGAATAAAAGAGAAAAGAATCAAATAGATGCAATAAAAAAATGATAAAGGGAATATTACCAACAATCCCACAGATACAAACTACCATCAGAGAATACTATAAACACCTCTATGCAAATAAACTAGAAAATCTAGAAGAAATGGATAAATTCCTGGTCACATACACCCTCTGAAGACTAAACAAGGAGGAAGTTGAATCCCTGAATAGACCAATAACAGGCTCTGAAGGCAATAATTAATAGCTCACCAACCAAAAAAAGTCCAGGACCAGACAGATTCACAGGCTATTTCTACCAGAGGTACAAAGAGGACCTGGTACCATTCCTTCTGAAACTATTGTAATCAATGGAAAAAGAGGGAATCCTCCCTAACTCATTTTATGAGGCCAGCATCATCCTGATACCAAAGCCTGGCAGAGACACAACAAAAAAAGAGAATTTTAGACCAATATCCCTGATGAACATCAATGCAAAATCCTCAGTAAAATACTGGCAAACCGAATCCAGCAGCACATCAAAAAGCTTATCCATCATGATCAAGTTGGCTTCATCCCTGGGATGCAAGGCTGGATCAACTTACGCAAATCAATAAACATAAACCATCATATAAACAGAACCAAAGACAAAAACCACATGATTATCTCAATAGATGCAGAAAAGGCCTGTGACAAAATTCAACAGCATTTCATGCTAAAAACTCTCAATAAACTAGGTACTGATGGGACGTATCTCAAAATACTAAGAGCTATATGTGACAAATCCACAGCCAATATCATACCGAATGGGCAAAAATTGGAAGCATTCTCTTTGAAAACTGGCACAAGACAGGGATGTCCTTTCTCACCACTCCTATTCAACATAGTGTCAGAAGTTCTGGTCAGGGCACTCAGGTAGGAGAAAGAAATAAAGGGTATTCAATTAGGAAAAGAGGAAGTCCAATTGTCCCTGTTTGCAGATGACATGATTGTATATTTAGAAAACCTCATCTTCTCAGCCCAAAGTCTCCTTAAGCTGATAAGCAACTTCAGCAAAGTCTCAGGATACAAAATCAATGTGCAAAAATCACAAGCATTCCTATACACCAATAACAGACAGAGAGCGAAATCATGAGTGAACTCCCATTCACAATGGCTTCAAAGAGAATAAAATACCTAGGAATCCAACTTACAAGGAATGTGAAGGACCTCTTCAGGAGAACTACAAACCATTGCTCAACGAAATAAAAGAGGACACAAACAAATGGAAGAACATTCCATGTTTGTGGATAGGAAGAATCAAGATCGTGAAAATGGCTATACTGCCGAAGGTAATTTACAGATTCAGTGCCATCCCCATCAAGCTACCAATGACTTTCTTCACAGAATTGGAAAAAAAAACTACTTTAAAGTTCACATGGAACCAAAAAAGATCCAACTTTGCCAAGAAAATCCTAAGCCAAAAGAACAAAGTTGGAGGTATCACGCTACCTGACTTCAAACTATATAACAAGGCTACAGTAACCAAAACAGCATGGTACTGCTACCAAAGCAGATATATAGACCAATGGAACAGAACAGAGCCCTCAGAAATAATAGCACACATCCACCCCCATCTGATCTTTGACAAACCTGACAAAAACAAGAAATGGTGAAAGGATTCCCTATTTAATAAATGGTATTGGGAAAACTGGCTAGCCATATGTAGAAAGCTGAAACTGGATCCCTTCCTTACACCTTATACAAAAATTAATTCAAGATGGATTAAAGACTTAAATGTTAGACCTAAAACCATAAAAACCCTAGAAGAAAACCTAGGCAATACTATACATAGGCATGGGCAAGGACTTCATGACTAAATCACCAAAAGCAATGGCAACGAAAGTCAAAATTGACAAATGGGATCTAATTAAACTAAAGAGCTTCTGCACAACAAAAGAAGCTACCATCAGAGTGAACAGGTAGTCTACAGAATAGGAGAAAATTTTTACAATCTACCCATCTGACAAAGGGCTAATATCCAGACTCTATAAAGAACTCAAAGAAATTTACAAGAAAAAATCAAACACCCCCATCAAAAAGTGGGCAAAGGCTATGAACAGACACTTCTCAAAAGAAGACATTTATGCAGCCAACAGACACATGAAAAAATGCTCATCATCACTGGCCATCAGAGAAATGCAAATCAAAACCACAATGAGATACCATCTCACACCAGTTAGAATGGCGATCATTGAAAAGTCAGGAAACAACAGGTGCTGGAGAGGATGTGGAGAAATAGGAACACTTTTTTACTGCTGGTGGGACTGTAAACTAGTTCAACCATCGTGGAAGACTGCGATTCCTCAAGGATCTAGAACTAGAAATACCATCTGACCTAGTCATCCCATTACTAGGTATATACCCAAAGGATTATAAATCATGCGGCTATAAAGACACATGCACATGTATGTGTATTGTGGCACTATTCATAATAGTAAAGACTTGGAATCAACCCGAATGTCCATCAATGATAGACTGGATTAAGAAAATGTGGCACATATACACCACGGAATACTATGCAGCCATAAAAAAGGATGAGTTCATGTCCTTTGTTGGGACATGGATGAAGTTGGACACCATCATTCTGAGCAAACTGTCACAAGGACAGAAAACCAAACACCACATGCTCTCACTCATAGGTGGGAACTGAACAATGAGAACACTTGGACACAGGGTGGGGAACATAACACACCAGGGCCTGTCGTGGGGTGGGGGTAGAGGGGAGGAATACCATTAGGAGATATACCTAATGTAAATGACAAGTTGATGGGTGCAGCACACCAACATGGCACATATATACTTATGTAACAAACCTGCACATTGTGCACATGTGCACATGTACCCTAGAACTTTTTTATTTTAATAATAAAAAAGTAGATTTTAATTAAAAATTTTATTGTAAAATAAATACTAACAAAAAAATTATTGAAGTCTATATTGCCTATCAATAATAATAAGAGTTTTCTCCTATGATTTGTCAAACAAAAAGATGAGTGTAAACATCTGAAGAATCTTGAGGTCGAGATTTGAAATTCAGTGTCATTGAAATAATGACCCTCATAATCTTTTCTTGCGATATTTTTACAATGGCTGCTTGACAAAGAAAAACAAAGGAGAAAAAGACACAACAAACACCCTGAAAACAAACAATTCATGTTTTTACTCCTAACCCACTGAGAAATTTTGAGTTAAAAAATCTAGCTGTCACACATATCATCACTATAATTAGACTCTTCTGTGCACAACAGCAAATTGTCTTAGACAATTAAAAATACAATGTATTAGATTTATGGCCTGTGTTTACTTTTACTCTCTTCTGACTTGCATGAATTTTGTGATGAAGAAATAATGGAAAAATGATTCATTAAGATACATAGATTTTCTAATCCATATGTATTATTGCATCTTCATTTGTAATGTGAAGCAGATTTTTAAAAAATCACTTGTTTTACAGAATCATTTTAGTTCTCAGTTTAAAACATCTTCATTTTCTTCATTCATTTTCATAAGAAATAGTAGTAAGATCTTAATGTGATGTGCACTGTACCTTTAAATGGTTGTTTGCAACAGCATCATGTAAGGGCAGAGTTCCATCTATATTTGCACAATTAACCTTAGCACCAGCTTTTAATAACTCTACAATTACATCAATAGATCCTTCATTAGATGCCTCATGAAGTGGTGTCCAACCTAAAAAAAGAAAAAGAAAAATAAATCCTGCTTCATGCAAATCAATACTCATGTAATATCTGTATTACTAAGGTTTTGTTGCATTAATGGAATATCCATATTGATTCATATACATATAATAAGTATTGAACAAGAAATAATACTAAAAAGTATGGGCTCAAAATTTATGTTTCATTTTTGAAAACAAATTGATCTCATCACAAACATTTGTTGATATAAGTGCCAAAGCAAAAGACTCACAGAATGCAAAACATAATGAGAGTAAATACTACTCATTTTGATTTGTTTCAATTCAGATATTAAAACGTCTGACTTTCCCATGTGTATCTTTGCATTGTCACATTTCTCTTTAAAATGACACCTGGTTTAATCAACCTTTGAGTTTTTCCCTGTGGAATTCTTCAGCTAAGATTCTTTTGTGCTTAAGCAAAACGTTGGGTAAATTTTTCAGAGTTTTAGAATAAAAATAAAGAGAGAAAAAAGGAACAGTACAAAAGGAGGAGAAAAGAGAAGAACGGATAGGAGAATGAGAAAACTCTGCATTCTGACCAAAGTTGCAGGATAAACTTGAGGCTTCCAAGGAAAAGGCCTAACTTCCTTTATTCCCCATTCTGTTTACCCTCTCTGATGCTCCCAAATGGATGTTAAAAACTGTTTCAAAGGAAAAGGGTCTATTAACAATGATAAATCTTAGTATTCAACTAAACACTAATATAATCTAAAAAATATTGTTCAAAGTTATCACTTACATATCAGCCAGGAACAAACTGGAGGGAGCAGGAGGTGTTGAAATGTGTATTTCAGTGAGTTCCAATTATTAAGGTAATTAAATTAAAAGGATCCAAACCTGCATTATCGTTTAGATTCACATCTGCTCCAGATTCTATCAGGGCTTTCACTAGGGAGAGATTTCCTTTTCTGGCAGCTAAATGAAGCCGGCTTTCCCCTCTGGCATTCCTCTTGTTGATCCCACCTGTTTTCATTCCTGTAAATTTGCCAAACAAGAGGTTTATTTTCTGCCAAGTGCTGATTGTTATAAAGGATCTTAGAAAATACGTAACAACTTCCTCAAAATATCACACTACACAGAAACTTATACCAATTAATGTTATCATTGCTGTTACTGTTTTAATATATAATTTGTGAAGACATAATAGAACATCTAAGCACATTACTTTGTATTCATTCTAGCAGTTGGTTAATCACTCTATCACTTGATCAAAACAAATTAACTTGCTTCAGTTCTATCTACACTCATCTCATTCTCAGTAGTCCTTTAACAATGATTATTTTTAAGATAAACTGAGATATTATAAAAAATCCTCTTTCTACAGCCATTCTGTATCTCAATGGGTGTATTCCTGATCACATAGGTGCCAAGTACCAAACTATGGACTATAGTTTTCTATTTTTCTTTCACAAAATGTGCTGTACAAGATCATTAACCAAAGATTTTGTTTTTTAAATCTCTTCCTTGCAATACAAGTTATACAGACTTAAGCTGGAACTAAGAGTAATGAACTGATCATGTTTTCCCCCTATTTCCTGCCAAAACCATGCTAAAATGACAGTAAAATAAAATGTAAAGTACCATATCAAAAAAAAAAAAAAAAAAGAGGAAACAATAAAGGACAAAGACTTCAACCAATTTGGGGGGATTAGAAAGTCACTGATGGAGAAGAGTGAACTGACTTGGCAGAGTGGGGAATGCTCCAACACAAGGGAATTGTAGAGAGAGAGCCTGACCTCAAGCCTGAACTCAGTCTGAACTCAAGCACTCCACACTTGGGCACATGAGGCACTACAGAAGGCAGGTGTATG
Source organism: Theropithecus gelada (assembly GCF_003255815.1). Classification (NCBI taxonomy): domain Eukaryota; kingdom Metazoa; phylum Chordata; class Mammalia; order Primates; family Cercopithecidae; genus Theropithecus; species Theropithecus gelada. The sequence continues at coordinate 70,643,993 of NC_037673.1, forward strand.
GAACAGTGGGGGCAGGGGCTGGGCAGTTGGTTAATATCTTTTATATAAGATCTTTTACATAGAAAGGTTGGGACTCCAAGTTTCCTTCCCCAACCCTCAACTGACTAGCAACCACTCCTCTTATCCCAGATATCCAACCCAAAGCCAGGAACCTGAAGGTTTGTTTTCTATAGAAACTGCATCAGGGCCAGGCACAGTGGCTCATGTTTGTAATCCGAGCATTCTACTAAAAATACAAAAATTAGCCTGGCATGGTGGTGGATGCCTGTAATCACAGCTACTGTGGAGACTGAGGGAGGAGAATCACTAGAACCTGGGATGTGGAAGTTGCCCTGAACCAAGATTGAGCCACTGCACTCCAGCCTGGGAGACAGAGATAGACTCCGTCTCAAAAAAAAAAAGAAAAAGAAACAAAGAAACTGCATTAGAGAAGCTTCAGATTGAGATGTAAAGCAAAATAAATGGATACGGTGATGAAACAGAAAATATTTGTTAAATCAGTGGTATCAGCACCATGGAGGAAACTTGTTAGAAATGCAAATTCCCCAGTCTACTCCAAACTTACTTTGGAGGACAGACTAAAATGGCTCCTAATGATCCTCACCATCTGGTATTTATGACTTTGTGTACTCTTCTTCTCTTGAATAGCTTGCTTCTAACCAATAGAATATTTCAACACTGAGGGTATTTCATTTAACTGATTAGGTTAAAAGAGATTGTAACATTTTCTGTCCTGCTAGCAGACTTGCTGTATTGCCTTCAGCTTGTATGCTTTGATGATGCAAGTAGCCATGTTGGAGAAGCCCACCCAGCAAGAAACTGAGGATGGCCACCAGCCAATCACCAGTGAGAACTGAGGCCCTCAGCCAACCATCCTCAAGAAATTGAATTCTGCCAACAATCACATGAGCTTGAAAGTGTATCCTTCCCTAGCAGAGCCTTCAGACGAGACCCCAGTCCTGGCCAACACTTCGCTGCCTATGAACAATCCTGTTAGAGGTCCCAACTAAGCCATACCCGATTCCTGACCTACAGAAAGTATGAGATAGTAAGTGTGTAATAGGGCCAACTAACACACCTACTGAATCAGATTCTTTGAGGGTAGGGCCCAGCAATCTGTGTTTTAACAAGCTTTTCAGGTAATTCTGATGCAAACTAAGGTTTGAGAACCACTGCATTAAACTTTGGGATAATCTTCTTGCTCTACTTCCTAAATGTATATGGTTTCAGGGCAAGAGATAAAAAGATTAGAGAACTGTTCTCTAACAAATGGATTCTTGGGTTATATGAATCACAGGGAAGAATGACAGTCTCATTTATCTTTTCCACTGGCACCCAGACAAAAACATATTGCTCTTTAGAGATTAGCAATCCAAAATTCTTTATTGGAAGAATTAAAAACATATATATATATATATATGAGAGAATATATTTGAAAATTATAGCTAAGACTGTGGGACTGCAGACTGCAAGTATGAATAGAAAAATCTCTCCCAGCTGGGCACAGTGCCTCACACTTGTAATCCTTGCACTTTGGGAGGCTGAGGCAGGAGGAGTTTGAGACTAGTCTGGGCAACATAGGGAGATCCCATTTCTTAAAAAAATTTTAAAAATTAGCTGGGTTTAGTCCCAGCTACTGAGGGATGCTGGGGTGGGAGAAGCATGTGAGCCTGGGAGGTCAAGTTTGCAGTGAACTGTGATTGTGCCACTGCTCTCTAGCCTGCATGACAGACAAACCCTGTCTCAAACAACAACAACAACAACAACAACAACAACAACAACAATTCCCAAATAATTCTTACTGTGGATGGTATAAATTCTTGTTTCTGGTGTGTTTGCAGCAAAGAAGGTAGCCATGTAATACACATTTTGGAGGAAAAATTCAAAAACTTCTCAATGTTACTAACATCATAAGTTTGTACAGCATTGACTAAAAATTTAAAATAACAAAATCTGACAGAAATTCAAAAGGAATGCTAAACCTCTTCAAAAACTCCACTGTAGTTTGGAATCTGATATTACTATTAATAAGCATAATGCTATTAAATACTTAGATTTCTCTCCATTTTTATGTGACCAGTGTTTTCTTCTCGGAAGCTTTCAGGATCTTCTCTTTATTCCTGTTCTGAAATTTCAGTGAGGTGCCTTGTTCACTGTACAGACACTAAGTGGTACTTTCAATATGGAAATGCCTATCTCATTTCTTGTATTCTTTCTTTAATGATTTCTTCTACTGTTCACCCACTGTTCTCCCTGGATTTCCTAGAGTGATCTTTAATTTTCTTATCTTTTCTCTCCTATTTTCAGCTTTTTATTTTTTTGTCCTTAGTAGACTTGTAAAGCTTTGCCTTGTAACCCTGCTACAGATATCTATATATTATCTATTTATTTAAATTTCTGTTTTAAACAACTAAAAGCTCTATATTGTTCTCTTATTGTTCCCTCTTGTCTATAGCTTTTTGGGAAAAAAAATGTAGATGTTTCTTGATTCTTGTATAGTTTTTGTTTCTTTTGGGTTCCTTTGGTCTGCTCAGTTTACTTTGATATCTTTCACATTGGTGTTTTCTGCAAATACTTGTCGATCTTTGACTATCTGTTCATTCATATTTTAGTGAGGAAAACTAAAATCCTAACTGGAACTCTGTGGAGTGTGAGGGGAATGTGGCAGAACTCGGACATAGCTGAATTCACTGTCGGGTGATCAGCAGGAGGTAAGCCTGCCATTGTTTTAGGGAATCCCAGATGCCACTATCTAAAATTCTTATCTCTGGAACAGTTCAATTCTCTGCTCAAGTGGCTTACAGTCTGGTGGAATAATAGACATCTTAAAAATTACATTTAAATATGATTAAGTGCTGCTAGAGAGGTGTGAAGTTTCCCGTGGTAGCTGTAACAAATTACCACAAACTGGGTGACTTAAAACAACAGAATGTGTTCTCTCATAATTTGGAAACCAGAAATCCAAAATCAAAGTGTCAATGGGGCTGTACTCCCTGTGGAAGCTCTAGGAAAGAATCTTGCTGTGCCTCTTCTAACTTCTGATGGCTGTCAGCATTCCTTGGCTTCCTTGGCTGTGGCTACATTGCTCCTTTGCCTTCATCTCATCATCCCTTCTGTATGTTTCAAATCTCCCTTTCTTTCTCTCATAAGGACACAGTAATTAGATTTAGGGCCCGCCTGGATAATCCAGGATGATCTCCTTATCTTAGGGTTCTTAACTTGAAGAAGGTAACAGTCATGCTTTTACTATATAAGGTAATAGTCGAAAACTACAGGGATTAGGATAGGGCATGTTTTGGGGGGCTAGCATTCAACCTACTATAGGAAGTATGTATAAGAAGGATTTCAGTTTACATGAGAGGGGGAAAATGAAAGAACATTCATAGAGAATGCCTAATTCAATGTCCTTCCTACCTCTTGACAGTATGTAAATCAACAGTGAATAATGTTTAACCTGAAGTGGTCCAGCCTATTGTTTATGACAGAACTATCTCCAAGAACTATCAAAGGATGCTTAGCTTGTCCATACTGTGAAACATACACAGTTCATTCATCTGACATAAAACAAAATAATGGCTATGTTTCTTTAATTTCCCTTATGTTAAAAGGGCTGAATGGAAGTATCTAAAGAATCTGACACATTTCACGCCTGCTGTCCCCACTGAATATTCTTGCTGTCTGCAGTTTACCTTATCTCCTCTAATATGACAAATTAGAAGTCATAGACAGAAGTATGACATGAATATATTTAAAGATTATCGGATTCTCAAGTGGTGCCTTAACAACAAATATCGCTGAAATAGTCATATGTCAGTGAATAACTACAAAAAGAAACAATATATCTGAAAGTTTAGAAATTCCTTGAAGTAGACTGAATTGCTGTGCTTGATTTTGTAAACTTTAACCTCTACAATTATAGGAATACAAAGGTTGCAGGTCGTTTTTAAGAAACTTTGTTTTTCTCCGAAATTCTGAACTGTTTTGTGTTCTTGGCTATTAGCAGGCATGTGCATTTCTGACTTCGTTTTTTCTTTTATCTCCTCAAAATTTCTTATAGTTATTCCGTCTCCACTGATGTTATCAGTTAATTCCTCATCTGAAACAAACATTTTGCAATATCAGTGTTGTTGTTCTCCTACCTGGTTGTACAACCAGAAAATAGAATTTCTAACTTTTTTTTTTTTTTTTTGAGACGGAGTCTCGCTCTGTCGCCCAGGCTGGAGTGCAGTGGCCAGATCTCAGCTCACTGCAAGCTCTGCCTCCTGGGTTTAGGCCATTCTCCTGCCTCAGCCTCCGGAGTAGCTGGGACCCAGGCGCCCGCCACCTCGCCCGGCTAGTTTTTTGTATTTTTTAGTAGAGACGGGGTTTCACCGGGTTAGCCAGGATGGTCTCGATCTCCTGACCTCGTGATCCGCCCGTCTCGGCCTCCCAAAGTGCTGGGATTACAGGCTTGAGCCACCGCACCCAGCCGGAATTTCTAACTTTTTAAAGTTTCTGTTCCATGCTGGACTGTTTAAGGAAACGGAAGCTTTTAAAAATGTTTTTATGTAACAGACAAAAAGTTTGCTGGTTGCAGCTCTGATGGGAATACAGTAGATAGTTGAAACGAATAGAACTAACAATTTCCTGCTATCAAAATATTGTTAGGTTTCCTGATGCTAAATAAGTACTATATTAAAAAGCAACAGAAAGAGTGATAGAAATACTGTTTATTCAATCAATGGGAAAAGGATTCCCTATTTAATAAATGGTGATGGGAAAACAGGCTAGCCATATGCAGAAAACTGAAACTTGACCCCTTCCTTACACCTTACACAAAAATTAACTCAAGATGGATTAAAGACTTATAAACGTAATACCCAAAACCATAAAATCCCTAGAAGAAAACCTAGGCAATACCATTCAGGACATAGACATGGGCAAACACTTCATGACTAAAACACCAAAAGCAATGGCAACAAAATCCAAAATAGAGAAATGGGATCTAATTAAACTAAAGAGCTTCTGCACAGCAAAAGAAAGTATCATCAGAGTGAACAGGCAATCTACTGAATAGAAGAAAATTTTTGCGATCTATCCATCTGACAAAGGGCTAATATCCAGAATTTACAAGGAACTTAAACAAATTCACAAGAAAAAAACCCCATCAAAAAGTGGGCAAAGGATATGAACAGATACTTCTCAAAAGAAGACATTTATGCGGCCAAAAAACATATGATAAAAAGCTCATCATCACCAGTCATTAGGGAAATGCAAATCAAAGCCACAATGAGATACCATCTCATGCCAGTTAGAATGGCGATTATTAAAAAGTCAGGAAACGACAGATGCTAGAGAGGATGTGGAGAAATAGGAATGCTTTTACACTGTTGGTGGGAGTGTAAATTAGTTCAACCATTGTGGAAGACAATACAGTGATTCCTCAAGGATCTAGAACCAGAAATACCATTTGACCCAGCAATCCCATTACTGGGTATATACCCAAAGGATTATAAATCATTCTACTATAAAGACACATGTACATGTATGTTTATTGTGGCACTGTTCACAATAGCAAAGACCTGAAACCAACCCAAATGCTCATCAATGATAGACTGGTTAAAAAAATGTGGCACATATACACCATGGAATACCATGCAGCCATAAAAAAGGATGAGTTCATGTCCTTTTCAGGGACATGGATGAAGCTGGAAACCATCATTCTCAGCAAACTAACACAGGAACAGAAAACCAAACACCACATGTTCTCACTTATAAGTGGGAATTGAACAATGAGAACACATGGGGAGGGGGACATCACACACTGGGGCCTGTTGCAGAGTGGGGGGCTTCTGGAGGGATAGCATTAGGAGAAATACCTAATGTTAGACGATGGGTTGATGGGTATAGCAAACCACCATGGCACATATATACCTATGTAACAAATCTGCAGGTTCTACACATGTATCCCAGAACTTAAAGTATAATAATAATTATATTTAAAAAATACTGTTCATTACCATCAGTCAATATCAGCTTAGCAACCATCTTTGATAACATTGTTTTGACTTTCAAATTAATCACTATTACTTAACTACTAGGCTTAGTGGCATCTCAAAATATGGCCCACATATCCTCATTCTTCTCAGTTTGGCCATCGGTTGAATACAATTCAGTTGGAAATTTCTATAAAAATAAGTAAATCTATAGGAAATGTGTACAGATTAAGCAATATTACTAATACCTGGTTTGTGAGAAATTTCCTTCTTTTCTCTTTGACTAAGTTGTGAGATGTTGGCCAATTCTTTATTCATATTGTCAGTGGAATGAGAATCTATATCATGTATAGTCTCACTTTCCAGATGGTTTTGTCTCCTTTTTTCAACTTTAGTTGTTTCTATTACTTGAGAATGAACAACTATGGATAAAGCCTCATTTGAATAAATTATTTTTTTGTCTCTGTCAGTGTAATTCCTTTCAGTGTCACAATTCTTTGCCACCTCTTCCACAATATGTGTATCTGCTTGTTTCATTAAAAAAGTTGGTTCTCTGGGAATATAATCCTGTGGCTTTTTGAATAGCTCCACATGGTTAGTCAACTGTGAAACCTCATGTGTCGAAAGTGTTCTCATACAAGCCAGGGAATTTTGCTCAGGATTGCCATGTGAGTGATCAAAAGAAGGTCCAAATATGCATTGTTCATAATTTGCAACATGTTCAGAAATAACTGCATTATCTGAATGAGAAAAATTAACAGCTTCCTGTTCTGGAAGTGTGGTTAGGCTGACTGCTTGTAACTCATTTTCCTGTGAAAAATGATCTTCAGAAACTAAAAACTGTTGAAAATCCTTTTCTCTTCTATTTGTTAAATTCTCCTTAAAATTACAGTGTTTTTTGCAGCCTGTAGAACACATCACCTTTTTAGATGTTATAGCCTTCTCAGAGGTACAGCAATCAACATCATCATTATCAGAATTTCCCTTTACAAAGGATAGGAAAGAATTTTCCCATTTGTTAAATCTCTCATCTTTTTGGACCAAGTTACTGTTTTCATAAGATTTGTAAAGTACATGGTGTTGTTCCTGGAGAGTGTGAGGCTGCTTATCTGTAGTAACTAGTGGTAATGTGATTTCTTTATGTAATGAAAGTCCTGGGAAAGAAACAGCTTCAGTTTGGTCAATGGATTCTAATTCCAAGCATTGAACTTCTTGACTATCTGATAAATCCAGGTTCTGGATGTGTGTCTCTTTGGAAACCGAACAAGCCTCAGTACTATTATCTAATCCATTTTTCAGGCTTGACAGAGTTAAGCTGGAAGGTTCACATGATTCTTCTGGAAGATCATTAAGGGTTTCTAGAATACACTGCTGATAGGTAACCAATCTGTTTATTCTCCTGGAAGGAGAGACAGCTAGTGTCTTTCTTGGATTACAGTCTACATCATCTACTTGAGTCCTTTTACGTTGTGTTTTTCTTCTTCCTATACCTTTTGGCACATTTGTGTTGGGATCTTTGACATTATGGAGATTGCCCTTTCTGAGTCCTGTAGAGTATATCTGGTTAAGAGTTGATTGTTTATGCTTGGATTTACCAAATTTTGTGTTTTGGGGATCTTTTTGGTAATGTTCATATACATCTTCTTTATTTATAAATAAACTCTCTTTGCTTCCTTTATTAACTTTTACATGTTCCAGCTTCTGTCTGTTGGAATTTTCATTATAAACATGCCAAATGTGACTTTTAGAACTGAATTTTGGTTTCTATAGAAAAAAATATATAGTTAGCTTTAAATTTCAGCTGTAGTACTATATCAACTCAATCTGGATTATTGATAAATCAACTATTATTTGATTCAAACTATTATTTCTAATTCAATCTAACCACAGATCCTGCTGGGATATAGCCAACCTGATATTTGGGAAACACAGACTAATAGAAGAAAGGCAAATGTAATAGAGTTAGACTCTGCATGTATACTAATCTTTATTTTCTACTGTAGATTTTAATTCCTTCTTGCCAGTATTTTAGCACTACTAATCTTATTAAACATAATAAAAAAGTTTAATCTACTTAATTTGTATAGGCTTTTAAAGTAATCAGATCAAAGTTTCCTTTACAAGGAAACTCTGTGCTGGTGTACATCTTCTGTGTCTAGTGGGTTGGCGCTATTCCTTTGAGCTGTAAACAAAAAGAGAAAATCAAAGAAAGCAGATTCCAGTAGTCAGACTCTAAACTTTACAATGAAGCTTTACACAGATGCTTTAGAAACACTTTCCTCTCCCAATTGTTATATAGGCAGAGCTAGAATTAGGGGTTTCTTCTTCTGGTATCTGGGAGAACTATGGGATAGAAGCAGAAAAACTGACTTAAAAACAGGAAGACAGATATGCTCTTCAACTGGTCTGTATGAAAAAATTATTATGGGCTGCTAAGATTAAAACAGGAACACAGCTTCCTCTCATTCACCACAATTCAAGTACCAGATGAAGAGTAACTGCGCACCATGTAAAGTTTGAAGGGATGGGCTAATACCTTTGACTCCTTCCTGTACTATGCTTAGGCCACAGGAAATTAGACATGGTTGATAAACCTTAGGCTCCATAAAGAGGAGGAGGAAGGAAATGATTACCAATATATTAGTGTGCCCAGATATGCTACAAACTAACAGCCCAGAACCCTCTGATTCTCATGCAGTTATTCTAGTGTCTTAAAAGCAAATGTGAAGTCACTATTACCAAAGCTTCAGCAGTCTTTCTCTTCCCTTTGATAATCTATAAAACAACCAGAAGTTATATCCCTATAAAAATGTTTATTACTAAACAAAGATATACCTTGTGTTGGTATACATCCTCTATGTCTAGTGGGTCAATGCTACTCCTTTGAGCTGTGAACAAAAAGAGAAAATCAATGAAAACAGCTTATAGTGGTTAGACTTTAGACTTCTAAAACCCACCAGTCCTTTGCCATGAGAAAACCAAGTGGAATAAGTGAAATTATGCAAACATTTTATATTAAAATTGGCACATACAACATTCCTATAATTCTCATATTAGAAATCAAATACTGTCTTAAGAGAGCTAAAACATTTATATAGGGAAAGCAAAACAGATCTAACAAAATAACTAATACTAAAGATTGGCACTAAACTCAGTATTTATTTTCCCCACAGATATATCCAGATACGACCTCTTCATTCAATAGATTATGTAACTGTGTGCAAGCTACTTTTATAAAGTGAAAAATTATTTTATAACTAATTAGATTATCATCTCCTAATATGTCTGCTTAATAAGGTCCTAACTGAATGCTGCATTCTCTTCAAAGTAAAACATACACAGATGGAAAAGGCCAATCATCTTATGAATGTACAGGGTGAAAAAGATTATTTTTAAAAAGGCTAAGTTGATAATAAAAGGAATTATTTTAGTGTCTCTTTCATAGCCTTCTTTATATACTGAAAGTAGCATTAAAGTTACCTATATATGCATTTGGCTACAAAAGATAAAAACCTAGAAACAATGACTTACACACAGGAAATATTCAAAGAATATTTGACAGAGGAAGGAATAAATTAATGAACATCTTAGATGTGATACATAACACAAATTTCTCTAAATATAAGCTAGAAATGTAAAATATTTTAATGAGGATGTAATTTGAAAACAGAGCAATTTATTTCTTGGGGACAATTTTCATGATAGCAATCAAATTATGAGCTGCATAATGAAGTCTGACATTGATTCATTCATGTTGTACAGGTGAAAAAAGTCAAACATAATGTCCTTTTACCAAGCAAAAAGGTGCTATTCCTTTGGAGCACCGTCACTGGGGACTCACTCCAGAGTTTCAGTCTTGATTCTCATCTGCTTACCAGCTGGCTGACCTTGAGCAAATTTCTTAATGTCTCTGCCTCCATAAAATGCCCATAAATGAAAGCCAATAATAGTTTCAACCTTATAGAATGGTGAAGATTAAATTATATAATCCATGTAAAGTGTTTACATGAATACTAGGTATAGAGAAAGTGCTCCATTATTATTGTTATCATTTTCTAAGAGCAAAAGGACACTATACCTTCTCCAAACTTTTGATCTTAAATAAAAGAGTAGAAAAATCATATTTTCCAGAAACCACCCTGCAAGGGACATGGTTCCTAAGAGAATCTGGAAGGAAGAACAGGGCTTTATTTTCTCTCAGTTTTAAGACTTTACATTCCCTAATACAACCAACTTAATACCCAGGTATAAATTCTGAGGTGGTGAAATTTGGTGATATTTTCCCTCTGCCACTCTGAGTTCCCATAAGGTACTGGGTACTGTGTTGAGATATTTGCATATATTAACTTCAGTAGTCACATTAACAATCCCATAGGTAAACAGAGGCATAGATATTATAAACCCAAGTTTACAGATAAGAAAATTAGAAATGTTAATTCACCCTATAAGCTTTATAGCCTTTGAGGCTATAAAGTTAGGACTGAACCTTGTCCTACATCAAAGTAGATATATTTTACTTTAAGCTAGAAAAGCAGCAAATATATTTTATATGAAGAAAGTTCTTTATTCATCATTCCCATACTTGAAAGCTCTCCATCTGGAATTTAAAAATGAATATTTTCTTTATTTAAGTGAAATAATATCCTCTATTTACATACAAATATTCTTCATGAACCTAATTTTGCATTCATATTGAAAAGTAGGCTGATAATTAATCCTGGAATTTGAAAGTTCAAACTTAAGAAATATTCAAACCATCTGGTGAAGCATGATAATGCAACACATCAACCCATCTTAGTAAATTCTCTCACAAAGGAAGAGTGGGAGCTTAGTACCATGGAGAAATGTTTGGAATTCCTTTACATGAAATAAAATTCACTGGGTAGGAATAGATTAAAAGTGGGCACTGGCCAACAGGGGATTCTGGATTTGGAGAAAGGACTAGAATGCTGTAGCAAGCATTCCCAGAAGAGCAAAACAATGTATGTTGTAATTATTTAAAATAGAGAAATCAAGCAGTTAAGCAGATTATCAAAGCAATAATTTAAAAATACACTTTTGCCTCCAACTTAATAGTTTATTTGCAATTTTCCATATAGCTTAAAATGTTAATATGATTGTTTTAATAATTTATCTCAATGTGCTTTTACAGACCTGGCTTCAACAAGTTACTGTCTGTCTCATTTCTCATGCAATTTGGCTACTCGGAAGGAAGTCTTTTGCTCTAATGAACCACTAATTAATTACTCCTGATAGCCTTCAATTATCAATGAAGTTTTCTCTTTACTATAAAAGTAGAATATTTTGATCCAGGACTTAGTTCTTAGTCAATAGCATTCAGACAACTGCATTTCTTGATCAAGTATATTATTTATAAAATAAGTGGCCATAAAATAATAAATAGATCCATTAACCCTAAAGAAAAACTAGTCTCATGACTGGTTGTTAGATTGCTCTAAACTAAATTTCTGTAACTTTACTGATGTGACAAATAGTTATAACAGGGCAGTTTAATCTTACCTGATGTCAGGCATTTTTGATGTTTAGGGATATATCTCTCAAGGAGACGCTTCATACATAAATCCTTGGTCTCATCCAAAGCACATTTTCCATCATCATTTCTAAATAATGGATCAGCTCCATTCAAAAGAAGTAACTCTGCCACCTAGAAAAAGGTTGCTTATATAAGGGAACCCAGATTGAGGGTATATTACTGTAAATGTGTGCTAGCAGACAACTCTAAGTAACATCAAATATATCTTTCGAAAACACAGTTTAGATTTATCTATAAAGCCTTGTCCAATAAAAAAAGAATTAAGGTAGTTGCTACTGATTTTAATTCGTTGATACATGAGTTTCTTCTCAATAAAAAAAAACTAAAGGAAGAATGAAAGGGAGAAAGAAAAAAAAAGAAGGTGGGAAGAGAAGAAAGGGAGAAGGAGGTAAGGGGGATGGAAGGTGGGAAAGCAGGCAGGCGAAAGACAGGAGGCAAGAAAGGCTGAGGTAGAAATGTTGGTGGCTCAGCCACTAGTGAAATGAAGTTAGCAAATACACAAATAATTAGTACTGGGCTCTATAATAGTAAATACAATTTTAACAGGTTCCAGGAGATAATTACATCTTCCATCTATACCTGTGCTGCTGCTGCTGCTCCTCAGACTGTTGGGGAAAAAGTGATTAATCTGTTACTACTGTTACTACTTCTCAAACAGCCTCCTCTATGCAGCTCTCCCTGAGCTCTCCCAATGTCTCACCACCTGCTGCTGCCCAGAGAAAAACGACTTCTCCTTCCTTTCACACACATATTACTGCCCAATATACTCTATATTATGCTTATTTCTTTCATATCAGTCTCTCCTAGTGTACTCTAACTTTCTTGAGGGTGGGACTATGTTTTTCTTTCTAAAAATAATTTACTATTTTTCATCAGGAAATTAATGAATATGGTTCAAAATACAGAAGGCTCAGACAAAAATACAATGCAAAATAAGTTTCCCTCCTCTACCCTTGTACTATTATTTTTTCCTGAGTCAGCCCTGGTTAGTTTATTCTGAATTTTTCCAGCAATAGTCTAGTCTAATAGGTATATATATATGTATGTATACATAATATGTGTATACATATTTTTCTTACACAAATGGTCATATATTATATACACTCTGTATTTTGCCTTCTTTCCCCCACCCTCCCAACAAGTCCTTGGAAACTGTTCCATATCAGTGTAGACTACACTTCCTCATTCTTTTCAGCAGCTAAGTAATAGTATACTATATGAACGTACTATAATTTATTTCACCAGTACCCTATTAATGGATGTTTAAGTTGCTTCAAAGCTTTTACTACAGATATATGTCTTCATATTCCCAGAGACTATCTTAGTGTCTTACGTGAAGTAAATACTAAAAAGTATTGTTTAGTAAAAGAATGAATGTAGGGCAGGAAGGATATGGTGAGTAGGCTTTAAAGTAACATTATACTAAAAGAAGCCTAAATGTCCATGTTAATGTATGGAATGAGAGGAAGTATATAAATTTCTATATAGTATATGTACCTAAAAATTAAAGGTATATATATATTTCCTTTTATAATAAAGCATCCTAGTCTACTAAAATAGTTTGAATCTTTCTCTCTTACCTTTGGTATTATCTAGTTTGTGCCATTCACAAACACAACAGCTACACTTTCCTCATCTTCCTACAATAAAATGATTAGCACAAATCTATATTATGTCAGTTTTTTTTGTTTGTTTGTTTTTTTTTGAGACAGTCTCCCTCTGTTGCCCAGACTGGAGTTCAGTGGCATGATCTTGGCTCACTGCAAACTGTCTCCCACGTTCAATCGATTCTTGTGCCTTAGCCTCCCAGGTAGCTGGGAAAAGGTGTGCACCACCATGCCTGGCTAATTTTTGTATTTTTAGTAGAAACAGGGTTTCACCTTGTTGGCCAGGCTGGTCTTGAACTTCTAACCTCAAGTGATCCACTCGCCTTGGCCTCCCAAAGTGTTGAGATTATAGGTATGAGCCACTGCATCTGGCCACTGTGTCAGGCTTTTAAAGAAGACATATATCTCTCTTTTGAGATAATAACTAGATGGTCTCAGGTATACAACATCTCTTTTGAAACTACTTTTTAATCACTTCGTACTCTGAGGTGTGTGTGTATGTATGTGTGCATGTTCTTTTAGTGTTAATTCATGTTTAATTTTCACATGTTAATTCATGCTTAAAATCATAAATGCAATATTCGTACATTGCAAAAAAAGTTAAAAATTACAGAAAAGTATTAAATGGAAAGTCAAGGTCCCTCCCGCACTTATTGTGGTAGGCTGGAAATGCCCCCTCATCCACCCTAACCAAAAGATACCCATGTCTTCATCTCTAGAACTTGTAAATGTCAACTTTATTTGGAAAAAAGATCTTTGCAAATATGATTAAGTTAAGGATTTTGAGATTAGGGGCTTATCTTCAATTATCTCACTGAGCTTTAAATACCATCACAGGTATCCTTAAGAAAGAGGCTGAACAGGATTTCACATGTACACACAGAGGAAAAGGTGATGTGAAGTCAAGGAAGAGGTTGAAGTGATGCAGCCAAAATCAAGGAAGGCCGGTGGCCACTAGAAGCTGAAAGAGGCAAGTAACAGATTATCCTCTACGGCCTCTGGAGAGAGTCAAGCCCCACTGATATCTTGATTTTAGCCCAGTGATTCTGATTTTGGACTTCTAGTCTCTACAGCCGTGAGAGAATAAATTTCTGTTGCTTTAAGCCACCCAGTTTGTGCTGGGTTATAGCAGTCATAGGAAACCTATACAGATTTGGGTACCAGAAAGTGGGGTGCTATTGTAACAAATACCTAAAAATGTAGAAGTGGCTTTGGAACTGGAAAGCCTGGATTGTCTTGAACAGACAGGTAGAAATGTGTATGTTAAAGATCCTACCAGTGAGGGCTCAGGAGGAGCACATTAGAGAGAACCTGTGTCATCTTAGATAATGCATATATCATCATAAACAGAATGTTGGTGAAAAAATGAACATTAAAGACATTATTGGCAAGGGCTCAGAAGGAAATATAGAACATGTTTTTAGAAGCTGGAGGAAAGACATTCCTTGCTATATAATACCAGAAAGCCTAGATGTGTCCTGCAAGTTGTGTAAAAGCAGAACTTATAAGTGCTAAACTTAGAGGTTTAGCTGAGGTGATTTCCAAGTGAAGCACTGAGAGTGCAACCTGGTTTCTTCTTAGGCATTATAGTAAAATGTGAGAAGAAAAAGATAAATTGAAGAAAGAACTGTTAGGCAAAAAGGATGATTTGGGAAATTCTGTCCATCAAGATTGGAAAAGATGGTAAAACTTGGAGATTCCTGTAAGAAAAGTGTGCTTTGTAGAGAAGACCAAGAGCATAGCTGGAAAACCTTTGTTGATGCTGAAAAGAGTAGGAATATGACTCACGGACCCATTCAACCATCTCAGCAGAAGCCAGAAATATAGGTGGGCCTGTGGAAAGATCTGTGAAAGATCCTGTTGTCTAATGGCATGAATCCCTGTGACACACATGGTAAACTCACAAGGTTTTTTGAAAATGCTCTGTCTCAGAAACACTGCATCTTAGACTGAAAGAGACAGAATGAAATGAAGAACTGCCAAGATTTTAGAGACAGTAAATAGGATAATGAAACTACTCACCTGAAAACGTATGCTACTCTTTAAAAGAAAGGAAAAGATAACACCAAGAACAGAAAGTTAGCAATGAGTGAAGAGTAACAGATGGCTGTGATATAATAGAGGTAGACTAGTCAGAAGCTTAGGAGATTAGGAAATAGATAGTCAAAGAGAGCCTAGCTAAAACTATAGTCCATCTTAGTGGTCCAGAAGAATGCTGTGTATATCCAAGGCAATGTCCTTTAAGGAGATGCTGGAGAGGAAACTTCTGAGTTACTGGTCCCTGGCTAAATGTAGGCCAAACTCAAAACTCCCTGAAGAATGAACATAGTCTGTAAGCCACACCAGATCCAACAGTAAAATGTAAAAACCTTTCTGATACAGGAAGATTAAACACAACCTCTAACCAATCAATAATTGACCACTAAATGGTCTTGAAACAAGGGTATTCTGTTGGAAACCAGGATAAAGATAAAAACAAGAAAAAAACAATTTTGCAAACAGGGTCACAAGGTTGCACATGGTGAGAGAAATAGACTTCACAATCTATCAAACAAAGAAGCAACCCAAGTTGGGTATGTGGGTCAGGGGGACTCAGCATCCAGAGTTGCTATAATAGATTATCTTAAATGTCTAATTTTGGCTGGATGTAGTGGCTTATGCCTGTCCCAGCGCTTTGGGAGGCCAAGGCAGGAAGATGACTTGAGGCCAGCAGTTCTAAACCAGCCTAGGTAACACAAGCAAGATTCTAGCTCTACAAAAAATAAAAGTAAAAATAATTTTTTAAAAAGCTGGGTGTGGTGGTGCATGCCTATTGTCACAACCACTCAGGAAGCTAAGGCAGGAGGATCACCTGTGCCCAAAAATTCGAGGCTGCAGTGAGCTATGATCACATCACTTCACTGCACTCCAGCCTGGGCAACAGAGTGAGATTCTGTCTCAAAAGAGACAGAGAGAGCGAGAAGGAGAGAAGAAGAGACATGAAAAGAAACACTAAAGTATGACCCATACACAGGATAAAAAGCAGTCATAGGAACTGCTTTGAGAGGACCTATATTTGCAGAAAAACACTCTAAAACAGCTATTACAAATATGTTCAAAGAGCTGATGAAAGCCATGTTTAAAGAATTAAGAAAAAACATGGTGATAATGATTTATAAAATAGAGAATGTTAATAAGCAGAAAGTTTTTAAAAAATCAAACGGAAATTCTGGGATTCAAAAGTATAATAACTTCACCAGAGGCCTCAACAGAAAGTTTAAGCTGACAGAAAAACAGAATCAGTGAATTTGGAGAGACAGATTAATAAAGATTACACAATCAGAAGAATAGATTTTTAAAAGAATGAATAAAAATGAATAGAACATCAGAGAAATATGGGGCATGATAAAGCACAACAACATACACATTACAGGAATTCCCGAAAGACAGGAGAGAGAAAAAGGAGCAGAAAAAAAAATATTCAAAGAAATAATAGCTGAAAACTTCCCAAATTTGATGCAAAGCATTAATACACACATCTAAGAAGCACAACACATTCTAAAAAAGATAAACACAAAGGGATCTATATCTAGACATAATCAAAGTCAAAATGTTAAAAGTCAAAGATAAAATCATGAAAGCAGCAAAGGAAAAATAACTTATCATTTAGATAAGAACCCCAATAAAATTAACATCTCACTTATTAGAAACAATAAGGTCCAGAGACAATGGGATGAGACAGTCAAAATGCTGAAAGGAAAAAAAAAACTGCCAAGCATGAATCTTATATCTAGCAAAACTATCTTTCAAAAATGAAGGCAAAATAAAGACATTCACAGATAAACAAAAGCTGAGAGAATGTATTGGTAGAAGACCTGCTTTAAAGGAAATACTAAGGGTAACTGGGCTGAAAGCAAGTGACAATAACTCAAATCCACATGAAAAAGTGTATGAATAATGGTAATTATACAGATAATTATGGGAGATAATATGATTATATATTTATTTTCCTTTATTCCCTTAACTGATTTAAAAAGCAATGGCATAAAACAATATGATATTGTATTATAAGGCCTATAACATTTATAAATGTAATATACTTGACAATAATACCACAAAAGAGGCAAATCAGAATAAAGCTGAATTGGAGTAAAACAATGATACCAGTTGGTAACTTGAATCTACAGGAAAACATGCACAGAACCAGAAATGTAAAATAGGAAGCTTAATAAAATAAACTCTACAAGTAAATACTTGCTCTTTTCTCAGCTTCTTTAAGAGATATAAGATAATATAAAGTAATATTTGTAACAATATATTGTATTTATAAAATATACAAACATAATACATATAACAGTCAAAGAACAAAAATAGGGAAAAATAATTTTGCTATACAGAAACAATGTTTCTATATCTCACTGGAAAAAGGTTAGCAAAATAATGAAGTCAGTTCTGATAACTTAAGATGTATATTGTAAGCCCTAGAGCAACCACTAAGAGCATAACTCAAAAATACACTAAAAAAAATTAAAGGAATTAAATTGTTACACCAGAAAATATTCACTTAATGTAAAACAAAGCAGTATAGGTGGGAAAAACACAAAAAAATGAGACAGACTGAAAACAAAAAGAAAAATGGCAGGTATAAATCCAACCATATCAATAACAACATTAAATATGAATGGATTAAACAACCTAATCAAAAGGCAGAGATGGTAAGATGTGATTCTTTTTAAAAATATACTATCTGAGACATACATTAGATTCAAAGATAACAAATAAGATGAAAGTAAAAGGATGGAAAAAGACATACCATGCAAATGGCAAAAGAGACCTGGAGTGCTGGTCTGGTTTGGCTCTGTGTCCCCACCCAAATCTCATCTTGAATTGTATTCCCATAATTCCCACATGTTGTGGGAGGGACCCAGTGGGAGATAATTGAATCATGGGGTGGTTTCTCCCATATGGTTCTCATGATAATGAATAAGTCTCATGAGATCTGATGGTTTAATAAGGGGAAACCCATTTCTCTTGGCTTTCATTCTCTCTCTTGCTGCTGCCATGTAAGAAGTGCCTTTCCCCTTACGTGATGATTGTGAAACCTCCCTAGCCACATGGAACTATAGGTCCATTAAACCTCTTTCTTCTGTAAATTGCCGAGTCTCAGGTATGTCTTTATCAGCACGTAAAAACAAACTAAAACAGTAAATTGGTACCAGTAGAGTGGGGCACTGCTGAAAAGATACCTGAAAATGTAGAAGCAACTTTGGAACTGGCTAACAGGCAGGGTTAGAACAGTTTGGAGGGCTCAGAAGAAAACAGGAAAATGTGGGAAAGTTTGGAACTCCCTAGAGACTTGTTGAATGGCTTTGACCAAAACGCTAATAATGATATGGACAATGAAATCCAGGCTGAAGTGGTCTCAGATGGAGATGAGGACCTTGTTGGGAACTGGAGCAAGATTGACTCTTGTTATGTTTTAGCAAAGACACTGGTAGCATTTTGCCCCTGCCCTAGAGATTTGTGGAACTTTGAACCTGAGAGATGATTTAGGGTGTCTGGTGGAAGAAATTTCTAAGCAGCAAAGCCTTCAAGAGGTGACTTGGGTGCTGTTAAAGGCATTCAGTTTTATAAGGGAAGCAGAGCATAAAAGTTTGGAAAATTTGCAGCCTGACAATGCAATAGAAAAGAAAATCCCGTTTTCTGAGGAGAAATTCAAGTCAGCTGCAGAAATTTGCATAAGTAATGAACAGCTGAATGGTAATCCCCAAGACAATAGGAAAGATGTCCCCAGGGCATGTCAGAGGTCTTCACAGCAGCCCCTCCCATCACAGGCCCAGAGGTCTAGGAGGAAAAATGGTTTCATGGGCCGGGGCCAGGGTTCCCAATCTGTATGCAGCCTAGGGACTTGGTGCCCTATGTCCCAGCTGCTTCAGCCATGGCTGAAAGGGACCTATGTAGAGCTCAGGCTGTGGCTTCAAAGGGTTCAAGCCCCTAACCTTGGTAGCTTCCACATGGTGTTGAGCCTGCAAGTACACAGAAGTCAAGAATTGGGGTTTGGGAACCTCTGCCTAGATTTCAGAAGATGTATGGAAATGCCTGGATGCTCAGGCAAAAGTTTGCTGCAAGGGCAGGGCCCTCATGGAGAACCTCTGCTAGGGCAGTGTGGAAGGGAAATGCAGGCTTGGAGCCCCCACAGAGAGTCCCTACTGGGGCACTGCCTAGTGGAGCTGTGAGAAGAGGGCCACTGTCCTCCAGATCCCAGAATGGTAGATCCACTGACAGTTTGCACCATGTGCCTAGAAAAGCCAGAGATACTCAGCACCAGCCCATGAAGGCAGCCAAGACAGAGGCTGTTCTCTGCAAAGCCACAAGGGTGGAGCTGCCCAAGACCATGGGAACCCACCTCTTGCATCACGGTGACTTGGATATGAGACATGGAGCCAAAGGAGATCATTTTGGAGCTTTAAGATTTGACTCCCCCAATGGATTTCGGACTTGCATGGGGCCTGTAGCCCCTTCATTTTGGCCAATTTCTCTCATTTGGAATGGTTGTATTTACCCAATGCCTGTACCCCCATTGTATCTACAAGGTAATTAACTTGCTTTTGATTTTACAGGCTCATAGGTGGAAAAGACTTGCCTTGTTTCAGATGAGACTTTGGACTGTGGACTTCTGAGTTAATGCTGAAATGGGTTAAGACTTTGGGGGACTACTGGGAAGGCATCATTGGTCTTGAAATGTGAGGACATGAGATTTGGGAGGGGTCAGAGATGGAATTATATGGTTTGGCTCTGTGTCCCCACCCAAATTTCCTCTTGGATTGCACTCCCGTAATTCCCATGTGTTGTGGGAGGGACCTGGTGGGAGATAATTGAATCGTGGGGGCAGTTTCTCCCATACTGTTCTCGTGTTATGTTTTAATGAAAAATCTACTTAGATATCACAGCCCAGGTGCTAGGTATGCTCATTGCTATTGAATGTTATTGCTTTCAGGTATTTTCAGTGAAATATATCCTTTTAGAAAGAAAAAAAGTATTGAATTCATACTGATATTTTCATTTCAGATTTCATTGTATAGATTTACGCATACCTTTGGTTCTCTACCTACTTGCATGTCTTTTTTTAAAGCTAAACATTTCTTTTTTTTTTTTTTTTTTTTTGAGACGGAGTCTCGCTCTGTCGCCCAGGCTGGAGTGCAATGGCCGGATCTCAGCTCACTGTAAGCTCCGCCTCCCGGGTTCACGCCATTCTCCTGCCTCAGCCTCCCGAGTAGTTGGGACTACAGGCGCCCGCCACCGCGCCCGGCTATTTTTTTGTATTTTTTTAGTAGAGACGGGGTTTCACCGTGTTAGCCAGGATGGTCTCGATCTCCTGACCTCGTGATCCGCCCGTCTCGGCCTCCCAAAGTGCTGGGATTACAGGCTTGAGCCACCGCGCCCGGCAAAGCTAAACATTTCTTAATACAGTAACCGAATTACCTATTTCTTTATCATCTAATATACTTACAATATTACTGTTAACAATGCCAGTATTACTATTAACAATGAAACTACTAACAATGTTTATTTTGGTAGTTCTTTTTCTTACAGTATATTCCATTAGGGATGAAGAGTCAGAATACTGTCTTTTGAAGTACAAGTTAAATATTCTTTATTTAAAATGCTTGGGACTAGTTTAGAATTTTGGATTTTGGAATATTTGCACTACCCTACGGGTATGATGCAGGCCTTTTTGACACTTTCAATAACATATTTATACCACAGAGCAGAAAATAAGCAAAAAACCCATAGTGAGTAATGCACATAGGTCTTGGCCCCATGTGGGGCACCGTCAGGTGTTGGTGTATCTGGTCTGAACATGAGCTATTTTATTACCCTTTGTGGATGAGTTTGCATGAGGGAATTTGGGCATGTCCAGAAAAGCTGAATTGCAGCTGAAGGGAGCTAAGAGGGTCTTTTTCTCTTAGGGTGACTGAATAAATTGTATGTTGTGTGCCAGTGTGTTGACTGCAATCATCACATGAAATTAGGTGTGAAATTTTTCACTCATGGCATCATGTCAACACTCAAAAAGTTTTGGATTTCTGATTTTTGGGTTAGGGATGCTCAACCTGTACTTGAAAGAATTTTGTTCTCTATCCTACTAACTTCTTATGTAAGAAAGTCAGCTGATTCTAGAGGGAGGAAAGTACTTGATTCAATAGTATGATCAAAGGTGAAAATCCATGGGCAAGCTTTAAGTAGAAGTGTATGTCCTTAGGAGGCCTACTGTTTAAGCTAAATAAGTGATGACTGTGATGCCAGCCACTTACTGAAATTTCTCTTCTTGTTCCAGTGAATAACCCTTGGTGGCTTTAAAATATGTCTACAAATTTAACATTCCTACCTCCAAAAGTAGAGCCTGATTTCCCTCCTCAAAAGTGCAGGCTGGAGTTTTAGTGGCTTGCTTTTAACAAATAGTATATGGCAGAAATGACACTATGTGACTTCTAAGGCTAGGTTAAAAAGTATTGTGGCTTCCTCCTTGTTCTCGATCTTGATTCATTAACCCTGGCAGATGCCAGTTGTCATATTGTGAGGACACTCAAGCAGCTCTATGGAGGCATCCATGTGGCAATGAACATGGCTCCTGCCTATAGCTATGTCAGTGAGCCACCTTAGAAAGAGATCTTGCAGCCCCAAATTTTTAGTTGATTGTGTTCCCAGTCAACATCTTGACTACAACCTCATGAGAGACCCTTAGACAGAACCACTCACCTCTGCCACTCTGAAATTCCTGACTCACAGAAACTGCAACATGATAAATGTTTATTATTATTTTAAGTTTTATGGTAATTTGTTAGGTAGCAACAGGTAACTAACACAGAACCTAAATGTAGGTTTAAAGTAGGTGGATACTCAATGAAAGTCATTTATTACTCTTTGGTGAGGGGAGAGCTTTTTAAAGGTAGAGATTACATAAGCAGGCTTCAGAATTCCAAGTATTGGGCTACAGAGGAAATTGGTAAGTGCAGACAGTTGGTGAACGGACTGCCAAAGTATTAGTTACTGCCAAAGTAATGTATTCACTCCCTTGGGATCACCAGCTGGATTTCCAGAAGATTGAGGCTCTAGCTTCTGCCTTTTCCCTTCCTCCATACCTTTTTTTTCATGCTCCTTGATTCTGAATTTGACACAAAACCTCCAGAGATAAACACCACAGCTCTTAAAGCAATCTCCTTATAAAACTATTTTCCTGAAAGAAACCAATGCATTCTGTATTTTCTTTGCTGAACAAAATGTGAATACCCAGGCATAAATTCTTTATGTTTTGCTTGTATATGGCTTGTATATGAATTAGAGATTTAATTGTATCTACCATTGCTTTCAGTTTCCCTAGCTAGTCTTAAATTCCCAATGTAAAGGAGTTTGAAAGGTAGAATTTTTAAGTTGTCGTGTCTTAATAATTTTTAAGGGATTTGACTCATATTGTCCCTGTGATATGGCATTTTTCTCTCTAAGACATTTTATAGCTTTTCCAATTAGATTGTGCCCTTTGTTGTGATTCAATGTCTTATGCTTTCAGAGTTGTAATTTTTTGTAACCACTTCCATGGTATGGACCATTTGATCATAAAGATTTAAAGTTCAAATATTCCAAAATCCAAAAAAAAAAAAAAAAAAATCAAAATCCTAAACACTGCTAGTCCCAAGCATTTCAAACAAAGAATATTCAATTTGTACTTCAAAAGACAGTATTCTGACTCTTCATCTCTAATGGAATATACTTTAAGAAAAAGAACTACCAAAATAAACATCATTAGTAGTTTCACTGTTAATAGTAATACTGGCATTGTTAATAGTAATATTGTAAGTATATTAGATGATAAATAAATAATTCAATTACTGTATTAAGAAACAAATGTTTAGCTTAAAAAAAGACATATGAGTAGGCAGAGAACCAAAGTTAAGCATAAATCTATGCTATGAAGTCTGAAATGAAAATATCAGTATAAACTCATGATTTTTTTTCCTTTCTAAAAGGATATAGTTCACTGAAAATACCTAATAGCAGTGGTTGCACCCAGGCTATGGTCTCTGAGTAGATTTTTCCATTAAAACATAACGATTTACAGAAAATACGTGAAGAAATAAGCTAAACAATACCACAAAGAAAAAATGAGCCAAAACCAGAATTTGGGAAACTCTACAGGACAAATAAGCCACATTTTTCAACAAACAGGAGACATAAAACCCCTAAAATATAGAAAGGACTGCTGTAGATTAAAACACATTTAAGATACATAACAAATACATATGATACATGAAGCTTGATGTGTTCTAATTCAAATTAAAACTTTCTATAAAAACACATTTTTTAGATAACCTCAGAAATTTGGATATAGACTGGATGTTAAATGGTATAAAGAAACTTAACTTTTATTAGGTGAAATGATATTGCAAGTATGAAAAATTGTTTTTTATGGGTAAAATAGTATGATGTCTGGGATTTCTTTAAAATACTCCAATAACAAAATCAGTTCATGTTCTAGCCAAACAGGCCAGAGTTCTACCGCATAATAGAATGTATAATCAATTTTCACAAGAGAAAGGCCAGGCACAGTGGCTCATGCCTGTAATCCCAGCACTTTGGGAGGCAGAGGTGGGTGAATCACTTGAGGCCAGGAGCTCGAGACCAGCTTGGTCAAACTGGTGAAACCCCATCTCTACTAAAAATACAAAAACTTAGCTGAGCATGGTGATATACGCCTGTAATCCCAGCTACTCAAGAGGCTGAGACACGAGAAGCGCTTGAGGCCAGGAGGCAGAGGTGACAGTGAACGGAGATCACACCACTATACTCCAGCCTGGTTGACAGAGGGAGACTCTTGTCTAAAAACAAAAACAAAACAAAAAATAGTTAACTGTAAACCCACATAAAATGAATAATCACCATGTCTGAGGTCTATTTTTTCAATATATGTGAATCCCCAAATCAATGCCAACAAACCCCTTCAATTCAACATCCCATACACTCACAGATTACTGGATACTCCAAATAAAATCTTTGTTAAAGTTTTGATAGCTTATTTCAATGCCATTGCCTTCACCTACTAACAAAGTAAACTTAATAAAAGAGAAATAAAGGTTAGGATGGCATGACTTGTTCTTAGTGATGCCTATGATTTCCAAAGAGTACTACATTCTTGCCTATATCTTCTAACCATATATTTAATAACTTGTTGCACATTTTCTAAGGAATAACGCTGAGCTGATCATTTGTAATTCTCAAATTCCAACTTTTCTACTCTTTTAAAAATGTATTTATTAACACTTTTATTAAGATGTAATTCACATGCCACACAGTCTACCTATTTAAAGAATATAATTCATTGTTTTTTAGTATATTAAGATGGTTGTACAACCATTACCATGATCTAATTTTGGAACATTGTCATTCCCCCTAAAAGAAACCCTTTAACCATTAGTTGTCACTCACCATTCCCCACCCTCTAGACCTCCCATCTCTAATCTGTCTCTATAGATTTGACTATTATGGGTATTTCAAATTAACAGAATCATAAGATGTGGATTTTTTAAATGGCTTTTTCACTTTTAGAAAGCAGGATATTATCTTTTAGTATCTCTCCAATATAACGACTAAGACCTGTAAGATAATATATTCTAGTTCCTTTAACTCTCCAGAATGCTTAAAGAAGCTCACACTCCCCAGATAGTAAGACAAGCATTGGGTTCCCAAGGCTTCCCTGTTTGACATCTTTACTCCTGTGACACCAAAGGCATTTGAGCAATCCAATTCCCAGGGCCTAGGCCATTTCTCTGATCATCCTTGCCTCACGTCACCCCAACTACTGATTTCAGCTTTTAATTTTCATGACTGCTCTCTAGATTTCCACTCCTGTCTTGTCATTCTCATTTTCTCTCACCACTAGTCAGGATATGACATGGTGCCAGAAGCATATGAACCACAGGGAGATTGGAGGATGGCAAGAGGGAATGCAGTAAGTGGGGAAACTGGATTCTGGGAATAGAGGCCTGTGTCTTTGGTTCCTTTAACATCATTGAAGGAACTAATTATTTCACATATGCAAAGGCCAAATAGGAGACAGCCAATGCTAGACTGTGAGGCAGAAATGGATTGGAGCCAAGTTCGAGGTGGGGCAAAGGAACAAATAGGAAAGAAAAGAAGAAAAATTAAAATCCTCAGGGCTCACTTTACTCAAAGGAAGAAAAGACTCTTGATCAGTATAGGTCAGCCCTGGAAAGTAAGGGCGCAAATGGGCTACGGGGTTAGACAGAAGAAGTGCTTTGGCATGAGGTTTCTCTGCTTTCTGACAGAGAAAGGATTCACACTGTCACACGTCCAAGCCTGCATTCTTCTGGCCATTAAACTGGATCCTGGGAAGAATTCTCTCCTCCTAGTCCTCTAAACTATATGCAAAAATGACCACCCATCACAAAGATACACATTATCAAACAAATAAACAAACAAACAATGAAAAACAAACAACACAAAAACTGCCTAAACCCTTCTGAAGTACTGTTTCATACTATGAAGGAATATGCCCTATTTATTCCCATGGATCCCAGCAGCCTTCTCCACCTCTGCCTATGTTAGGCATTTCTTCTGGAAATAGGCAGAACAAATCTTGATCCCAGGTGGTTAATACCCTTTCCCATCCTAGAAGTTTTTAAACACAGAGGGCAACTTCTAATACATGAAATAAATAATAGGATACCTTCAGCAAGTGCCTCAGCCCTGCAATGTTGTTCCGGGACCAGAAAAAATATGTAGTAAGCTAATATGGTTTCTGAGATAAACCTTGTATACTAGAATTCATAATCTTAATGTTACCATTTATTGCAGTTACTATTAACCAACTGGTATGCAATTATAGTAGTCTGATATTTTAACCTGCAATACAGTTCTGCTGATATATCCTGGCTGATCATTAAGCTGAACTGATCAGAAACATTCTCCTGTATTAGGCCCATTATGAAAGGGACACTAGACTCCATAAAGCTGTAAATCTCCTGTCAGGACTGGACATAACTATTTAACAATCTATAAGAAGGAAACATTCTTCTAAACTCTATAAAGCACCATACTGAAGGAGTTTTAAAGGAGAACAAGTTGAAAAAAATACTGTGTAACCAAAAAGCTTTGTATGGTTATTAAAAGTAACATGTAAAATGACACCTATCATATTACACACAACAAACCCATCACATAGTAAAATTTCATTATAAATTCTAAGTATTCATTAGCAGAATGAAATTAAACTAAAATTTCTGTATGTTTTTCTATTGTGTGGTTCCAGAGATATTTAATATTTGCAAAATATATTATTTGTTCTGCAAATAAAAGCATCATAGTACCTTATAATGTCCATTCATCACTGCATCATGTAGGGGAGTAATCTGGTACATTCCTTTGATATTTACATCTGCTCCACCTTTTAATAGTTCACTTGCTGTCCGATAAAATCCTCCTACACTAGCTTCATGAAGTGCTGTCCAACCTATCATACAAAAAGATATGGCATTTGTTTATATTTGGCATCTTAATAATGTTTTGTGCTTGCCCTTAAAAAACAACTCTGATTCTAAGTTGTTTCTTTAAAAATATTTTGATTATATGAGTCAAGATAGTATCATCTGAAAGCACACTGTATTATTTGGTAGGTTCAATAAACCTGAAGGACAAATCAAACTCCTACCCCTCAACTCTGTTGTGCAAAAATGTGAAAAGAAACAAAATATTTGAAAGTAATCCTGACCTCTCCAAATAAATAGGCTGTGCAGGAGTCATTATCAACTCAAAGAGAATACTGGTTGCAGGCTGCTTTTCTGCAGAGATGAGGGGAGAAAAGCTTTATTTCTAGTTCAAGGTACTTCCATTAAAGTATCCAACTGGCTGGACTACATATCACTCGATTCAAAATGATATATTCATTTTTTTTCTTCTTCTTTACAAAAAACTTTTTATAGTAGTTTAACAACCACAAACTGCTCCAAGAAAACTAGTCATACGGGCAAATATTCTTTTTCTTTATTGGCCAAAGACAATGGTATAAGTTATAGATTTTTTTTTTTTTTTTTTTGAGACGGAGTCTTGCTCTGTCACCCAGGCTGGAGTACAGTGGTGCTATCTCAGCTCACTGCAAGCTCCGCCTCCCGGGTTCACACCATTTTACTGCCTCAGCCTCCTGAGTAGCTGGGAATATAGGTGCCTGCCACCACGCCTGGCTAATTTTTTGTATTTTTAGTAGAGATGCGGTTTCACTGTGTTAGCCAGGATGGTCTCGATCTCCTGACCTCGTGATCCGCCCGCCTCAGCCTCCCAAAGTGCTGGGATTACAGGCATGAGCCACCACACCCAGCCTAGATATTTATTAAATTCCAGTAAATCATATGACAGATGTAAGAAAACTTGAAAGTTGCATGTCAAAAGAGAATTTCGCTAGCTCTTCTCAGAACATTCATCATAAAACAGGGATTCCCAATCTCAGCTTATGTTTTTAGTTGTTATGAGTTTCACAGAATGTTTACCAGTATCCCTGGCCTCAACCCACCAGATGACGGTAGAAACTCCTATCCTAGTTGTAACAGTTAAACATGTTTCCAGAAACTGCCAAAAGTCCCCTGAGGGGGTGGGAGCAAAAGCACTCCAGTTGAGAACCACTGCCATACAATATTAGGGGAGGAGTTTCTCCTATAGTATTAATTACTAAGTTTTGAGGAAGAAATGAAGAGACCCCAAAATTGTAAATATATAGTTAATAAGGTTTTTTCCCTATAAATTTCCTTAAAATGAATATGGCTTGTTTAAAGCAAAAGTTATAACATTTATAATGTCTGTAGATATGATACATATGATAGCTATAGCATAATGGATATGGGGAATAAATGGACTATATGTATTCAACATCCTCATATTTCATATGAAGTATTATAATATTAACTCTAAGATGACTATGAAACATTAGAGGTGTATACTTAATCCCTAGAGTAACCTTGAGAAAACACTGCAAAGACAAAGAAAGAAACAAAAAACAGATTAAGCACACAGAAAACAATTAGTAAAATGGCAGACCTAAATCCAACCATTTATGTAAAATGTAAATTGACTAATCACACTAATTTTCAATTAAAGGTAAGACTGTCAGAATGAATAAAAAAGCAAAACTATCTGCTGTTTACAAGAAACATAGTTTATTTTTGTTTCGACTTTTCTTTTAGGTTAAGATTGTACGTGTGCAGATTTTTTTAATGGGTAAATTGTGTGTCACTGAGGTTTGGTGTATAAACGATCCCATCACCCAGGTAGTGTGCAAAGTACCCAATAGGCAGTTTTTCAACCCTTGCCCCACTCCCTTCCTCCTCCCATAAGTAGTCTCCAGTTTGTACTGCTCCCATCTTAAGAAACATGCTTTAAATATAAAGACACAGATAGGTTGAAAATAAAAGGATAGAAAAAGATATAGTAAAAGGATAGAAAAAGATACAGTAAATAAGCAGTAAATATAAGAAGGCTAGATGTCTATATTAATATTATATGGCCGGGCGCGGTGGCTCAAGCCTGTAATCCCAGCACTTTGGGAGGGTGAGACTGGCGGATCACGAGGTCAGGAGATCGAGACCATCCTGGCAAACACGGTGAAACCCCGTCTCTACTAAAAAAAAAAAAAAAAAAAAAAAAATATTGTATATAGTAGAGTTCAAGATAAAGTATATTACCAAGCAATAATGACAGACATTTCACGATAATGAAAGAGTTAATTTATCACAAGACATGACAATCATAACTGTTTATGTATCTAATAACAGAGCTTCAAAATATAAGGAGCAAAAACTGCCAGAATCAAAGGAAGAAACAGACAATTCCACAATCCCAATTATGAGGATTTTAACATGTCTCTAAAAAAAAGTAGATCAACAAGACATAAAATCAATAAAGACATAGAAGAGCTAAACAACATTATCAACACCTTTACCTAGCTGAAATTTGTAAAACATTACATCCAACTAAAGAATAAACATTCAAGTACACCTGGGATATTCAACATAGGAGATAACACATTATGCAATAATCAATTCTCAATAAAT
Organism: Theropithecus gelada; assembly: GCF_003255815.1. Lineage (NCBI taxonomy): Eukaryota > Metazoa > Chordata > Mammalia > Primates > Cercopithecidae > Theropithecus > Theropithecus gelada. The sequence continues at coordinate 70,673,220 of NC_037673.1, forward strand.
GGAAAAAGGTTAAAATCATATAAAATATATCTTTTATGTTCTTTTTAGTCAAATTAGAAATCAATAACAGAAGAGTATCTGGAGAATCCAGACATTTAAAAATTAAACAACTTCTAATATAATCACTGGATCAAAGAAGAAAGCATATGAGAAATTAAAAATATTTCAAACTGAACTACAATGAAAATAAAACGTACCAAAATCTGTGAGACACAACTACTAAAGTAGTTCTTAGAGGTAAATTAAAGCTTTAAATGCTTATATTAGGGAAGAAGGCACAAAATCAGTGACTTTATTTTCCACCTTATTAAAAAGCTAAAAGAACAAAAAAAAGCCAAAATAAGTAGAAGGCAGAAAAAGAGCAGAAATCAATAAAGTATAAAACAAATAACAAAGAAAACTAAAAAAGCCATAAATCAATCCTTGAAAAAAATCAATACAATTGATTAATACAGCTAAAAAAAAAAAAGCCACAACCTACCAAAACAGATATAACATGGAATAGAAAATCTGAATAGCCTATACCTATTAACGAATTTATTATCAAAACTCTCCCACAAATAAAACAATAGGCCCAGATGGTTTCACTCCTAATTCTGTCAAACATTTAAGAAAGAATAAATTTTAAAAAAACCTCAATGTTAAACAAACTCATTCAGAAAACAGAAGAGGTGAGAAGATTTCTTAATTAATGAGGCCGGCATAACCCTGATACCAAAACCAAAGGCATTGTAAAAATATTATAAACTACTTATTATATACCTATATAGATTTTTTTAAATCCTTAACAAAATATTAGTAAATCTTGATAAAAAGGATCCAGACAAAAGCATTAGCTCCCCCCCAAAAAAACCACAGACAAAAGAATTATCCACCTCCAAAAAATTATAGGCCAATGTTATTCATGAATGTAGATGCAAAAACCCTTACTATACCAAATCAAATCCAGCCATATATAAAAAGAATGATACATCATGACCAGATACCATTTATTCTAAGAATGTAAGGTTGGTTTAACATTTGAAAATCAATCAACCTAATTCACCACAGTAGTGAAATAAGGGAGAAAGTTTATATGGCCATATCAATAGATGTAGCAAAAGTACATGAGAAAAGCTAGCATCTACCTGATTTAAAAGAAAACTCTGCACATTAAGAATAGGTTCCGTGATAGAGATACAAAAAAAAACTCTTCAAAAAATCAATGAATCCAGGAGCTGGTTTTTTGAAAAGATCAACAAAATTGATAGACTGCTAGCAAGACTAATAAAGAGGAAAAGAGAGAAGAATCAAATAGATGCAATAAAAAATGAAAGGGGATATCACCACCAATCCCACAGAAATACAAACTACCATCAGAGAATACTATAAACACTTCTACGCAAACAAACTAGAAAATCTAGAAGAAATGGATAAATTCCTGGACACATACGCCCTCCCAAGACTAAACCAGGAAGAAGTTGAATCTCTGAATAGAACAATAACAGGCTCTGAAAGTGAGGCAATAATTAATAGCCTACCAACCAAAAATAGTCAAGGACGAGATGGATTCACAGCCAAATTCTCCCAGAGGTACAAAGAGGAGCTAGTACCATTCCTTTTGAAACTATTCCAATCAATAGAAAAAGAGGGAATCCTCCCTAACTCATTTTATCAGGCCAGCATCATCCTGATACCAAAGCCTGGTAGAGAAGCAACAAAAAAAGAGAATTTTGAGACGGGCAGATCACGAGGTCAGGAGATCGAGACCATCCTGGCTAACATGGTGAAACCCCGTCTCTACTAAAAAATACAAAAAAACTAGCCGGGCGAGGTGGCGGGTGCCTGTTGTCCCAGCTACTCGGGAGGCTGAGGCAGGAGAATGGCATAAACCCAGGAGGCGGAGCTTGCAGTGAGCTGAGATCCGGCCACTGCACTCCAGCCTGGGCAACAGAGCGAGACTCCATCTCAAAAAAAAAAAAAAAAAAGAGAGAGAGAGAATTTTAGACTAATATCCCTGATGAACATTGATGCAAAAATCTTCAATAAAATACTGGCAAACCAAATCCAGCAGCACATCAAAAAGCTTATCCACCATGATCAAGTAGGCTTCATCCCTGGGATGCAAGGCTGGTTCAACATATGCAAATCAATAAATGTAATCCGTCACATAAACAGAACCAAAGACAAAAACCACATGATTATCTCAATAGATGCAGAAAAGCTCTCCGACAAAATTCAACAGCCCTTCATGCTAAAAACTCTCAATAAACGAGGTATTGATGGAACGTATCTCAAAGTAATAAGAGCTATTTATGACAAACCCACAGCCAATATCATACTGAATGCGCAAAAACTGGAAACATTCCCTTTGAAAACTGGCACAAGACAAGGATACCCTCTCTCACCACTCCTATTCAACACAGTGTTGGAAATTCTGGCCAGGGCAATCAGGCAAGAGAAAGAAATAAAGGGGATTCAATTAGGAAAAGAGGAAGTCAAATTGTCCCTGTTGCAGACGACATAATTGTATATTTAGAAAACTCCATCATCTCAGGCCAAAATCTCCTTAAGCAGATAAGCAACTTCAGCAAAGTCTCAGGATACAAAATCAATGTGCAAAAATGACAAGCATTCCTATACACCAATAATAGACAAACAGAGAGCCAAATCATGTTGAACTCCCATTCACAATTGCTACAAAGAGAATAAAAACTTAGGAATCCAACTTACAAGGGATGTGAAGGACCTCTTCAAGGAGAACTACAAACCACTGCTCAACGAAATAAAAGAGGACACAAACAAATGGAAGAACATTCCATGCTCATGGATACAAAGAATCAATATCATGAAAATGGCCATACTGCCCAAGGTAATTTATAGATTCAATGCCATCCCCATTAAGGTACCAATGACTCTTCACAGAATTGGAAAAAAACTACTTTAAAGTTCATATGGAACCGAAAAAGAGCCCACATTGCCAAGACAATCCTAAGCAAAAAGAACAAAGCTGGAGGCATCACGCTACCTGACTTCAAACTATACTACAAGGCTACAGTAGCCAAAACAGCATGGTACTGATATCAAAACAGATATACAGACCAATGGAATAGAACAGAGGCCTCAGAAATAACACCACACATCCACAACCATCTGATCTTTGACAAATGTGACAAAAACAAGAAATGGGGAAAGGATTCCCTATTTAATAAATGGTGCTGGGAAAACTGGCTAGCCATTTGTAGAAAGCTGAAACTGGATCCCTTCCTTACACCTTATGCAAAAATTAATTCAAGATGGATTAGAGACTGAAATGTTAGACCTAAAACCATAAAAACCCTAGAAGAAAACCTAGGCAATACCATTCAGGCCATAGGCATGGGCAAAGACTTCATGACTACAACACCAAAAGCAATGACCACAAAAGCCAAAATAGACAAATGGGATCTAACTAAACTAAAGAGCTTCTGCACAGCAAAAAACAAAACAAAACAAAACAAAACAAAAACCTACCATCAGAGTGAACAGGCAACCTACAGAATGGGAGAAAATGTTTGCACTCTACCCATCTAACAAAGGGCTAATATCCAGACTCTATAAAGAACTCAAAGAAATTTACAAGAAAAAAACAAACAACCACATCAAAAAGTGGGCAAAGGATATGAACAGACACTTCTCAAAAGAAGACATTTATGCAGCCAACAGACACATGAAAAAATGCTCATC